>NC_133316.1:12304324-12318712 GCF_012295235.1 Primulina huaijiensis | reverse complement strand
AAACATGTGGATAATTGAGTTGTCTAGTTGTGGTATTTTTTTCAAACCATTTGACCAAGTAATTTGAGAGATATGGTCAAAATACTAGAGCATGGTAAAACTGCCACTCCTTTGGTAACTTTATTTGTTGCTTAATTTGATCCCAATTGTGAGAGGATTTTTATCTCATGCTTGTCAACAATATTGTAGATATTATAATCAACTTTCTACAGGTCCAAGAATCATCTTAATCCCATTTGCAACGCCAAGTTTATTCTTGTTTTATCGAACCTGTAAAAAATAGTAAAAATTTGTAATTACACAACAACTTATATTTTATACAATTTATTATAAAACATATAATATTTAAACATTTAATAAAACAAAAACTATATATTTATATTATAAAACATTTAATTAATGTACAATTTTTAAGTTTATCACACCTCCCAACCAGCTTATTGCTAGTCCCTAACAATTTAAGCGTTAATAGCAATACAAAACATATTGATTAATTTAAACAGAAATGTAATCAAAACTATCTAAGTGTTTAAATTAAATTTGAAAACTGTCAAAGTTATATCAAGATCATCATAATTATAATTTATGAAATAATCTGAGCTGATCAATTCAAAGCTTATTTTTTTGTAGTTAAATGTATATGGCCTTCAGAAATTCCTAGTAAGAGTCTCAACTCCATATCCTCACGGGTTAATAAATTTTTTAATTTATGGGAACGATTTCTCTCATGGAGTTGGAATACAGATAAATACTCAGGAAAATGGTTTACAGAATGCAGACAGACAAACGAGCCAAACTAATCAAAAGATAGGAAATCTATTAATTCAAAATCTAGTTGTTCTTATTATATATTTTTTCCTGGTCTTTTTTTTTTTCATGACATCATGGAATCAGACTAAGTTTATGCTTCTTGACCACATATTTATTTAATTTGTACAATAAATTTCTCTCTTTCTTTTTTTTTATGAGAGATAAATGGGTCGTAGCATATAACTTAAAAATTACATAGATCTTCAACATCTTTCTTTTTGTTTTTTTTTTCTTTTTTTTTTTCAGAAAATATCATTTTTTTTTCAAAATAAGAACTAAAGATCTAAACAATAGATAGCCTCTCTCATGATCAATAAAGGATCGAAAGCTATTTTCTCAGTCCTCTCCACTCACTCACAAAATATGTGTGAGTTTAAAATTTTAGGCACTCTTATAAGGTATATCTTGGGCCATATACTTTAATACCTGATTTTATCACAATGGTTAATCACTAAAAAAAATTTCATAAATCATATTTTTATATTGATCAGAATATTAAAATTGACATTTTTTTCAAATAAAAATTTAAACATCCTTAAATAGATTAATACATGTTCTAATTTAAACATTTCAAACATGTAATGTATGATATTTTTGCAAAAATTACTAAGATACAAACAATAAACATGGTTTTATTTTAAAATAATATTTTTTTAATATATATATATATTTTATTTTTTTTTATTTTTTTTAATATTTTTATTTATAAGTTTGTTCTCCCCCCAAACAGAATATGACATTGTCCCTAATGTCAAAATAACTATTAATAAAGAGTACATAATGAAAGAGATATCACCTGGAATTTTATTGAAGACAACAAACTGAAACAAACGCAAACCAATCCACGACTTTTGAATCAATGATCCAACTTCCTTTTCTTACTGCTTGATTTCGACCAATTGATCTTTGTTATCATCGGATCGGGCTTATGAACAAAAGCTTCCAAATTATCAATGAATTGGTCGGCAGTCGAAGTAGAGATGAGCATTCTTCGTGAATTTTCTGAAATGAAATTCTGTTCCACAGCTTTATCAAAAAATGTCAACAAACTGTCATAATAATTATTGATATTCAACAAGCCCACAGGTTTATTATGGATATTAAGTTGTGCCCAAGAAACAGTGTGAAAAATTTCTTCTAATGTACCAAAACCACCTGGTAGTGCGATAAAAGCATCAGAATTTTCAATCATTTTTGTGATTCTTTCATACATAGAAGAAACTTTTAATTCCTCACCAATCGTAACATCTGTAATATTTCCTTCAGCTAAAGCTGTAGGAATAATACCCAAAACCTGACTACCTCCAAGATGAGCAGATGTTGAAACAGAACCCATTAACCCAATATTACCTCCCCCATATACCAAGTGAATTTTTCTCTCAACCAATATCTTTCCAAGATTATTCGCTGCTTCTACAAACACTTCATTTTTTCCAGGACTCGACCCAAAAAATACCCAAATATTTTCAATGATTGTGCAGAGGTTCCAGCCAAGTTTTTTTTTACTTTCTTCTTTTTTTTTTTTCGAAAATAGAGAGAAAGATGAGAGATTTTATAGGGGTAATATGTTATCAGGACAAAACTATGGGTCACGGTTGTAAACAAAATAAACAGTAAAAACAATAATGACACACATGCATGTAACCAGTAGTGTGATTGTGGCTCACAATTTTCCTCTGGTTTTACGTCCAGAAACGGCTTCAACGCCTTCTATGAGTCGAGGATATGCTTCCCATCCAATTTTCTTATAAATTGGCAAACAAGGTCTTTTTTAGTCGGATTCCCAAAACTATGACGCTCATCTTGGAATTGTTTTCATAAACGGAGATGTTCAATATGCACATGTCCACTAGAATGCGTCTCAAGAGTCAATAAGATGTTATCTAAAGTCTCCTTACTCAGCCCATTCTTAATGAAACCAATTTTATCTTCTCTGTTATTGGAAACACATCCCAAAGATCTGCATCGTTTGTCACAAGTCCATCTTGCACACTTATGACAAACCCCTAAACTTTTGGCCCTTCGTTTTTTCGCATAAGTGCTTTTTCCTAATCTAGGAAAATACCGAATGAGCAATGATTGTGGAACTTCTCCTCCTAATCGGACCTTAGCTTCTATTACAAGACGAATATCTTCTGGAATTCCTTTTTGCATTATCAATCTCAATATTTCACATCTTCCTGCATAAATTTTTCTTAGAACATTTTCATAAACAGAGGGAAAATATTTACAAATTTTTGAGAGAATTTCATCCATTTTGAAAAGAAAAGAAATGCTTTTTTTTTTTATTTTTGTATCAGCAATTATGATAAACTGATTAAACCGACTATGAGAGTCACGGAGTACCGTTATCCGTCATTAAACCGGGAAAATAAAAAGATTAAGGAAACAAACAAAATTAAATGCACCACAAAAAAAAAATCAAGGATCGGAAAGGGAAATAAACTCTTCTTGAAAAATTTCATTTTCTAAAAATGGTTTAAGCCCTTGTCCATTTACTTTAAAAACATCACCATTTTTAGGATTTTCAATGTCCACAGCTCCATAAGGATACACATGTTTTACAACATATGGACATGTCCATCTTGATCGTAATTTTCCTGGGAATATGTGAAGTCGCGAATTATAAAGCAAAACTTTTTTACCAATCTCAAAAGAATTTCTACGAATTATTTTATCATGAAATGATTTGATTTTTGCTTTATAAATCCTTGAATTCTCATACGCGTCATTTCTGA
Organism: Primulina huaijiensis; assembly: GCF_012295235.1. Classification (NCBI taxonomy): domain Eukaryota; kingdom Viridiplantae; phylum Streptophyta; class Magnoliopsida; order Lamiales; family Gesneriaceae; genus Primulina; species Primulina huaijiensis. The sequence continues at coordinate 12,315,164 of NC_133316.1, read as the reverse complement.
GTTCATCAAGTTCATTAAGTTGCAATTTACGCAATTTGTTGGCATCATCCATGCTTGAATTTAAAGTTTTGATCGCCCAATAAGCTTTATGTTCCAATTCCACAGGCAAATGACAATGTTTTCCGTAAACCAACCTATAGGGAGACATATTCAATGATGTTTTAAAAGCTGTTCGATATGCCCAAAGTGCATCATTAAGTCGCAGAGACCAATCTTTTCTATTTGAGTTAACAGTTTTTTCCAAAATTTGTTTTATCTCCCTATTAGCTAATTCAACTTGTCCATTTGTTTGAGGATGATAAGGAGTAGTTACTTTGTGAGTAATACCATATTTTTTCATTAATGAAGCAAATGGTTTATTAACAAAGTGAGTTCCCCCATCACTTATCATGGCTCGAGGAATTCCAAATCTACTAAAAATATTTTCTTTTAAAAATTTGATGACGATTTTATGATCATTTGTTCGACATGGAATTGACTCTATCCATTTGGAAACATAATCAACTGCAACTAAAATATACAAGTAAAATATACAAGTATCCAAACGACGGTGGAAAAGGTCCCATAAAATCTATTCCCCAACAATCAAAGATTTCAATTTCAATAATATGATTCAAAAGCATCATGTTTATTTTTGAAATCGCACCCAATTTTTGACAATTTTCACAGATCTTGCAGATTTCGTGGGTGTCTTTAAACAAAGTGGGCCAATAAAATCCACACTGCAAGATTTTTGCAGCTGTTTTCTTTGAAGAAAAATGTCCTCTACATGCTTCTGAATGACAAAATTTAATGACACTACTTACCTCATTGTCGGGTATGCAACTTCGAAAAATTTGATCCGCACAATACTTGAACAGATACGGATCATCCCAATAAAAGTTTTTTACCTCATTCAAAAATTTTCTGTTATCTTGAGAACTCCATTGCGGTGGCATTTTTCCTGTCACAAGAAAATTTACTATGTTAGCAAACCAAGGTGTAGTAGTAACTGAAAATTGATGTTCATCAGGAAAATTATCGTTAATTGGTGTCATTTCACAAGATGATCCTGTTACTAGTCTCGATAAATGATCGGCTACGACATTCTCGGTTCCTTTTTTATCTCTGATCACAATGTCAAATTCTTGGAGCAATAAAATCCATCGTATCAGTCGTGGCTTTGCATCCTGTTTGGTCAACAAATATCTAGTAAACACGATAGTTGTTGATCCAATCAAATAAGAACGAAATTTATCTAATGCAAATATTACATCAAGTAGTTCTTTTTCAGTTATGGAGTAATTCAGTTGAGCATTGTTTAAAGTTCTACTTGCATAATATATCACATAAGGCTTACCGTTTCTTCTTTGCTCCAATACTGCACCGACTGCATAATCACTCGCATCGCACATGATTTCAAATGGTAAAGACCAATCAGGAGGTTGCATGATAGGAGCTGATGTTAAATGTCGAATGATTTTATCAAAAGCATTTTGACATTCTTGAGTCCACTCAAATGCACTGTCTTTTGTTAAGAGGTTACAAATGGGTTTAGAGATTAAACTAAAGTCCTTTATAAACCTCCTATAAAATCCAGCATGTCCCAAAAATGAGCGAATTTCTTTAATGGTTTTTGGAGGGGGTAAATTGGCAATGACATCAACTTTTGCTTTATCAACTTCAATTCCATGAGATGACACGACATGTCCCAAAACAATTCCAGAAGTAATCATGTAATGACATTTTTCCCAATTTAAAATAAGACCTTTTTCCTCGCATCTTTTTAAAACTTTTTCCAAATTTTCAAGACAATTATCAAATGTATTCCCAAAGACAGTTAAATCATCCATGAAAATTTCCAAACAATTTTCAACCATGTCGCAAAAAATGCTTAGCATACATCTTTGAAATGTTGCTGGGGCATTGCATAATCCAAATGGCATCCTTCTAAATGCAAATGTTCCAAAAGGACATGTGAATGTAGTTTTATCTTGATCTTCGAGTGCAATGGGAATTTGATAATAACCTGAATATCCATCAAGAAAACAGTAGTATGGATGACCTGCTACTCTTTCTAAAATTTGATCCAAAAATGGTAATGGAAAATGATCTTTTCTAGTGGCGTCATTTAATTTTCTATAATCAATACACATCCGCCAACTAGATGGGACTCGACTTGTTAACAATTCACCTTTTTCATTTTTTATCACTGTGATGCCAGATTTTTTCGGAACTACTTGTGTTGGGCTTACCCACTTACTATCAGAAATAGGGTAGATAATCCCAACATCAAGTAGTTTGAGAACTTCAGTTTTCACAACATCTTTCATGTGTGGATTTAATCTCCTTTGTGGTTGTTGAGATGTTTTTGCATTTTCTTCTAAGTGAATTTTGTGAGTGCAAATTAGTGGATTAATGCCCTTGAGATCTTTTAGTGTCCAACCAATTGCATTTTTATGTCTTTTAAGCATATCAACTAATTTACCTTCTTCATCACTTGCTAGTTTGGAAGAAATTACCACCGGATATGTTTCATCTTCTCCAAGAAATGCATACTTCAATTCTTCTGGCAAGGGTTTTAACTCCAATATGGGTGGTTCGTCTTTGTTCTCATATTTTGCATCAAATTCTTTCTCTGATCCTGGTAACGAGTGATACCTGATAAAATCATCAAGATCAATTTCAATATTTTCTTTAACAGTTTCAATTGAACAAATATCTAATTGATCACGAGTACTCCCTTCTTGAATGTTTTCTTCCACAAGAGTTTCAATAAGATTTTCATCTTCACTTTCATCTCCTTTGTCATGTGGTTGCTTACAAAGATTAAACACATTAAGCTCCAAGGTCATGTTACCAAATGACAACTTCATTATTCCATTCCTGCAATTTATAAGAGCATTAGAAGTTGCTAAAAATGGACGACCTAAAATTACAGGAATTGCATTACAAGCTTCGATAGGTTGTGTATCTAAAACTATGAAATCGACAGGATATACAAAGTTATCAACTTGGACCAACACGTCTTCTACCATACCTCTTGGCACTTTAACAGATCTATCAGCAAGTAAAAGTGTTACCGAAGTAGGTTTTAACTCGCCTAGATTGAGTTCTTGATAAACTGAATATGGAAGTAAATTCACACTAGCTCCAAGGTCAAGCAAGGCTTTTTTAATCTTTCGTTCTCCAATAATACAAGAAATAGTAGGACAACCAGGGTCTTTGTATTTCAAAGCATTATTATTTTGAATGATTGCACTTACTTGTTCGGCTAAAAATGCTTTCTTTTTCACATTCAATTTTCTTTTCACAGTGCACAAGTCTTTCAAAAATTTGGCATATGATGGTACCTGTTTTATTGCATCTAATAAAGGAATATTAACTTTTACTTGTTTAAAAATATCATATATATCAGAATTCAAATTTGATTTTTTTGTATTTTTCAATGCATGAGGGAATGGTGGTGACACTGTCTGTTGAACCTCCTCTTCGCAAGTTATGGGTTCCACTTCCTTACCCTTTGGAGTTGATTTATCATCATCTTCACAAGGTTCAAGAATGGATTTTTCCACAACCTTACCACTTCGAAGGGTAATAACAGATTTTACCTGATCCATCGGTTGAGTTCCAGAAGTTCCAGTTTGTGAATGATGATCCTTGGGATTAGGCAGAGGTTGTGAAGGAAATTTACCTTTTTCATGAACATTAAGTGCAGATGCAAATTTAGCAAGAGTATCTTTCAAATCTGTCATGGTTTGAGCAGTTTGAGTATTGATAGACTCTTGCTTTGCAATGAAAGAATTCAATATATCTTCCAAATTCCTTTTAGGTGGAGGAACATAAGGTGCATAATTTTGAAAATTTTGTTGATTTTGGAAATGTGGTTGTGAAAATTGTGCAGCATTATCATTCCTCCAACTAAAATTTGGATGATTTCGCCAACCTGGATTGTAACTTTGAGAAAATGGTTCAAAATTTGGCCTTTTGAGATTGTTTAAAACATTGGCTTGTTCATGGAGACATTCTTTAAAAGAAGGCAAAGTGGGACAATCTTTTGTAGAATGATCACTTGTATCACAGATGTGACATGCAATTTCTTGAACAGATTTTAATTGACCATTCTTTTTCAATTCAAGTGCCTCAACTTTTCTTGCCAAAGAGGTAAATCTAGCTTGAAGATCATGTTCATCTTTGAGAGTGTACATACCTCCACCAGATGTAGGAGATTGAATCTTGTTTGATGGTTCGATTGTACCTATAGTGTCCCAATTTTGAGCATTTTCAGCTAATGAATCGAGATACTCAATTGCCTCATTTGGATCTTTATCTTCAAATGTTCCATTACACATAAATTCAACCATTTGCCTATCTTTAGGTGTTAAGCCTTCATAAAATTGAGAAACAACTCTCCAAATTTCAAAACCATGATGTGGACAAAGATTAAGCAATTCTTTATATCTATCCCAACACTGATAAAAAGTTTCTCCTTGTTTTTGAGTGAAAGTGATGATTTGCCTTTTGAAAGAATTTGTTCTATGAGATGGAAAAAACTTTTTCAAAAATTGTTGTTGCAATTCATCCCAAGTTCGAATGGATCCCGATCTAAGATTTTGTAGCCAAGTTTTAGCTTTATCTTTTAAAGAAAAAGGAAAAAGCTTAAGTCGAATGGTGTTCATGCTACAATTTAGATCATTATATGTGTTGCACACTTCTTCAAACTCTCGTAAATGCATGTATGGATTTTCAGAATCTAAGCCATGAAAATTGGGTAAAAGTTGGATAATACCAGGCTTAAAATTGAAATGAGATGCATCGGGGGGAAAAACTAGACATGAAGGTGCACTAGTACGTGTAGGATTCATGTGATCTCTAAGTGTTCTTCGTCTATCATGATCATGTTGAGATTGAATTTCATCTTCATTTTCTTGGATGGGTTCTTCCGCCATGTTTTGTGAAAATAAAGGGTTATTTCGAATGAGTCGACCACTAAGTGTACGTGACCAAATAATGCTCATGCAAATGCAAATGCAAAAGAATAAAAACACACAAAAGCAATAAAAATTCAAATAAAGAAAAATAAACTATAAACAAAATTAAATAGACTTGAAATTAAATTATACTTCCCCGGCAACGGCGCCAAAAACTTGTTGTCACTTTGATTGTTGCACTCCCAAGAGCAGGTTGTCCACAAGTAGTATAATTCGGTGAGTCCGATATCGTATCCACAGGGAAGCTAAGGTAATTACAAGTCCACTACAATGTCTTTTTGTTTTGTTTTTGTTTTTGTTTCTTTTTAATTTTAATTGTTTGAATCTTTAATGGGTAAATTTTAATTGTTCAAATTTTAATTTAAGTAGTTGAGATTAAAGGATCCACTCTTGGTATTTTAATAAAGTTAACATTAACGAACAATATTGAAATCCACTTAATAAAATGGTTCCAATATATTAAATAATCATATTTATATTATGTTATAAATTATTATCTTATAAGTATATAATATATACCAAAACTTATAAATGTGGTCAAGTATTTATTGTGCTATATATATTTGTAAACACTAAATCAAGGTTCCCACTTTAAATGGTTGGTAAAACCAAACAAACATTTAAATGGTTCCAAGAATTTAATATTATAATATATTCATATATAATAAATCAAGGCATCCACTTTAAATGGTTGGTAATACCAAACAAACATTTAAATGGTTCCAAGAATTTAGTGTAACATATAGCAACAATAAATCAAAACTCCCACTTATAAGTAGGGTATAAAAATGCTTAAAGAAATAAATATAACATAAACAATAAATAATGATTAAATAATATAAAACATAGATTCTTACCTTTTAATAACCTTATTATCATGCCAAGAGTTTCACCTTATCATCTCAACTTTAGGAAGTTAGCTATTCATTATTCAAAGTGTAAAACTTTGAATATGAAATTAACATGCTAATTGTATTTAAATGAAGAAATAAAGGAAAAATATAGAGAGAAATATTATGAACTCAAAGGTTTGTTCATAGAATGAGGGATATCTCAATACATTACAATGCACCCCTATTTATAGCCAAATTTGGGGAGACAACCACAAATAAAATATTATTTTTTTACACATAAGTCTTCATTGGTGTTCCAAGATATTATATTATATTACACATCACTTTTGAAAATCTTCATCTTTGAATTTGATTCTTCACATAAAAAGAAACATGTGGATAATTGAGTTGTCTAGTTGTGGTATTTTTTTCAAACCATTTGACCAAGTAATTTGAGAGATATGGTCAAAATACTAGAGCATGGTAAAACTGCCACTCTTTTGGTAACTTTATTTGTTGCTTAATTTGATCCCAATTGTGAGAGGATTTTTATCTCATGCTTGTCAACAATATTGTAGATATTATAATCAACTTTCTACAGGTCCAAGAATCATCTTAATCCCATTTGCAACGCCAAGTTTATTCTTGTTTTATCGAACCTGTAAAAAATAGTAAAAATTTGTAATTACACAACAACTTATATTTTATACAATTTATTATAAAACATATAATATTTAAACATTTGATAAAACAAAAAACTATATATTTATATCATAAAACATTTAATTAATGTACAATTTTTATGTTTATCAACAGTTCTGCATACTGAGTCATGGTGAGGGTCGTCTTAATAGGTATAAAGTGTGCTGACTTCGTAAGACGATCAACTATCACCCAAATGGCATTGAATCTCCTGATAGTTCTTGGCAATCCCACAACGAAATCTATATTGATATTTCTCATTTCCACTTGGGGATAGGAAGTGGCTTGAGCTTACCAGTTGGCCTCTGATGATCTGTATGCTTGAACGTCAAACATTCTGACACGAAACACAGAATGTCTCGTTTCCTGCCTGACCACCAATTCAATGACTGTAAATCTTTATTATTCTTCGTACTTCAAGGATCAAATGGGGTACGGAGTATTAAGAGCTTCTTTCATAACAACATCTCTCAGTGAATCACCAGTAGGAACACAAAGTCGATCTCGATATCGAACTATGTCATCCTCAACGGAATACAGTTTTCGACCCTTAGATTCATCTCTCATTCTCCATTTTTGTAACTACTCATCATAAGACTGTCCTGCTCGGATTTTATCCCTCAGAGTCTACTGAACTGACATAGAAGAAAGATTACGAGCTCGTCCCTAGCATAACCTGCAATCTCGAATTTCTGAATCTATGCCTGCAACGGTTTCTGAACTGATAACTGAGTTATAAATGTTGTCTTTCTACTCAAATAATCTACGACCACATTAGCCTTTCTCAGATGGTAGCTAATATCGCAGTAGTAATCCTTCATCAGCTCTAACCATCTCCGCTACCTCATATTCAACTCTTTCTGGGTGAAGAAGTACTTCAAGCTTTTATGATCAGAGAAAATCTTGCACTTCCCGTCATATAAATAGTGTCTTCAGGCCTTCAGAGCAAATACTACTGCTGCAAGCTTGAGGTCATGAGTCGGGTAATTCTTTTCATGGACCTTCAGCTGCATAGACGCATATGCTATCATTTGATCATTTTGTATCAGGACTGTGCCCAAACCAAGCTTCGAAGAGTTTGTATAGAGAACATTCTCTCCTTGCCCTAATGGCATCGAAAGAACTGGAGCTGAAGTCAAAGCTTGTTTCAACTTCTCAAAACTGTCTTGGCAGTCTGATCCCCAAATAAACTTTGCATTTTTCTTTGTCAAGGTGGTCAATGGTACTGTAATAGGAGAGAAACCCTGAATGAACTTCCGGCAGTAGCCAACTAAACCAAAGAAACTACATATCTTGGTTAAACTCTTAGGTACTGGCCACTCTCTAACTGGCTCGACTTTGCTGGGATCAACCTCAAAGCCATCTCTAGAAATAATGTATCCTAAGAACGTCACTCTCTCGAGCCAAAACCCGCACTTGCTGAACTTAGCTCATAGCTTTATGTCTTGCAGTATCTGTAGATCCGTTCTCAAGTGCTGACTATGATCTTCTCCGCTTCTTGAGTAAATCAGAATATCATCTACAAAGACTATGATAAACTGATCCAGATACGACTGAAATACGCGATTCATGAGATCCATGAAGATCGCTGGAACATTGGTCAACACGAATGGCATCACCATAAACTCATAGTTCTCATATAGAGTCCTGAAAGCCATTTTATAAACATCTGACTCTTTCACCTTCAGCTGATGGTATCACGAACGAAGATCTATCTTCAAGAAAATAGATGTTCCCTGCAGCTGATCAAAAAATTCTTCGATTCTAGGCAAGGGATACTTATTCTTGATGGTGACTTTGTTCAACTCACTATAGTCAATGAAGAGTCAAATATTACTATCCTTCTTTTTCACGAATAATACTCGTGCGCCCCATGGAGAACAACTCGGATGAATAAAACCCTTTTCTACCAACTCCTGAATCTGATCCTTCAGTTCTTTCATATCGGCTGGTGCTAGACGATAGGGTGTCTTATCCCAAACTTTAAAAATAGCATTTTTATTATTTATTCTACCCTTCCAAGTCATGAGCCACACTCGTGGACCCATGGCTCAATTTTTCCTTCTTTAATTTTCGTTTTTGACACTTAATCAAACAACCAGAGCCAACTCCTAATTTACTCGAGCCATGCCCGAGCCACCTTGAGCCAAAACCTAACCAACCCATCTATGAACCCTGATGACCAGTCCCAATCCCAAGAACCAGCCCCTAGCCCGCGTTAAAGCTCCTGCAACCTGGGCCCTGTTACATGCGTGAGTGCAGGTGGAGTGTTTTTGAACAAAAGATCTCCTAACCAATCTAGCACTCCTCCCAACCCTTAACCAACGAGCCACCCTGACCCTAACTAACCCTGGACCACGCCTAAACCATACCCAGACCAACCCAACCCCTTAAACTCCCGCACAAAGCACAGCACCAGATGCGTACATGCTTGGCCGAGAATCCTTGTATGGTAGGACTCTACATTTTCCTGCCCAGATGCTTAACCATCGAGCCAGCCATTGAACCAGCCCCTCATGCACCCTCCTAGGACCCTAAAGAGTCAGCCTTGCCCGGCCCAGAGCCCCTTTGCCAAGCCTCTTCTTCCCTGCACCAAATGAACCCCTGCGCGCTACTTCCCTTAAATTCTCGGGTGGGAGCTAGGACTCCTTCCAGCCCTCTTGACTCGAGTCCTAGCATGTCTAGGACTCTTCCCACGACCCATAACAGACCCTATCTTGCCCTGGCCCCAAGCCCTGACCAAGCCAAGCCATCAAACCCCAAAACCGAAACCTCCTCCTCACCATGACAGCAACTTGCTAGCTACCAGCTTTTTATTTCATTTGTGCAGCCGACATGTGGGACTTTAAGGTCTTTAACTCGTGTAAAACATGCTTGTTACAATCCTAAATCATGGCAGCCCCTTTACAACACAATATACATGTTTTTGGATTATAAACCATGCTTTAAAAATCACATATGCTTGAAAAACAAAAATATAACAAAGTGTTCCATTTTTTTCATGCAAAACAATTTTAAATAATTACTATGGTGTAAAAGATGAGAAAAAGAAGAAATATGACGTGCCTTTGCGTAATTTACGCACGAATTCTCGTTGACAATTGCGAAGAACGGCGACGACAAACTTGGCTTGGTTTTCCTTGAAGGCTTTTCGAATTTTTCCTCTTAAAATTTGATGTGTGTGTGTCGTGTATGATGAGGGGAGTTTGAGAGTGTAAAAAATCTGAATGTGGTGTGAACATGTAGGGTTAAGGGGTGTGTTTAACATATTATATAGTTAATTAAGTTGCTAATAAGGCTTAAGCCCACTAAGTAGGTAAATTAGGCCCATTAGTGCTAAATTAAAATATTAAAAATAATTTTGTTTAAATAAGTGTGTGAATTTATTAGCCGGGTTGCCAAAACGTTCGAGTTTTTGTTTAAAAACCAACACCGATAAAATTTACGCCCCGTCGTATAAAATCACCTCAACACCCCATTATTTTTAAAAATAAGAAAAAGCATCTCCCATATTTTAAATAATTAAAAAAACAATTATTTAATAAAAACATTTTCTATTTTTCAGCCATCTGTCTCCGTTCCTCGATCGCAACTCGAATAACCTTTAAAAATATATTTTAATGCAACCATGTAGAAAATATATTTTAAACATGTCAATATGCACAACATAATTAATTTATGCAGTTAAAACAATTAATTAAAATACAAAAAGAATTTAATAACTACATGCATATGGTTTACGTGGGCCTTTAAATATTCGGGGCGTTACAATCTTCCCCCCTTAAATTGAATTTCGTCCTCGAAATTCGCTTATCCTTAATAACCCAAAGTTTAGACTTAGTTCTAGTATCCCGAAAATCCACGCTTCTGCTGCGCTACTCTGATAAATCTTAAGTTTTAGAATGTCTGATAGTAGTAGTTTTTACGTGTTTTGTGGCATTAGTTTGTGTGTGTTTGCATTGTGCGTGCGTACTTTTTGTTTACATTTTGTGCATTGTAGAGTAAACATTTTCATTTGATCATGTCTCACCTGGTCGTATCGAATTGGCAGGTAAATGGGCTGGAAATCGGAAATCGGAGCAAAGTGTGCCAACAAGAAGTTTCGGGACAGAAGAGACGGCGCTCGGGCGGTGAATTTCTACCGCCCGAGCGCGAGAAGCGACTCAAAGGAGAAAAACTACAGAATATGTGGCGCTCGAGCGGTAATTCTCTACCGCCCGAGCGCCGAAAGATGAACTCCGCACTTGTTTTACAGAATGTGTGGCGCTCGAGCGGTAATTCTCTACCGCCCGAGCGCCACTTAATTTTGGCAAGATTTGGCAGCCGATTTTTTTC
>NC_133316.1:12296737-12303977 GCF_012295235.1 Primulina huaijiensis | reverse complement strand
GCACTCAGAACGAGAAGATGGACGAGAGTCTTGCTTTCATGGCCCACCAGGAGCAAATGAACATCAACTTTCAGGCACAGTTTACCCACCTCGATTCCATGATGCGCACCATGCTCATCCACGGGGGCATGGAACCAGGGGCAATACCACCGCAGCCGCCGTTCGTTCCTCCTTTTCAGTTCCAGTATGACTATCTCCCGCAAGGGGATGCCGCGGGAGTACCACCACCGGAGTACGACGACGAGGAGCCTTGATCAGGGGAGTTTACTGTTTCCCTTGCATTTCTTTTCTTTCTTTTGTCTGCTCCTTTATTTGTGGTCCGCATTATTGTTCGTTCGGTCATTTATTTTTTTTCCTTTTGTTGCTGTGTTTGCATTCATGTGTGCATGTGTGTTTCCCATCTTTTGTGCAATGGGGACATTGCACACCTTTAGTATGAGGGGGTCGTCGTTCGTCTTGGTTTGCTTCCATATTTATCTTGCATAAGTGTCAGTTGATGGTGAATTTAGACGATTGGTAGCCAGTGATGATTTTGGGCTAAATGTACAGCATGTTACTTAGTAGACCTATCACTCGTTATGAATCCCCCGGTATTTTGAAATTTTGTTTATGCGCACATAGTGGATTTTAATAGTGGTGTCAATGATAGTTAAGTTCAAAATAATCTGTGAGGGGAACTGGAGAAACAGAAGATGAGAGTAGAACTTGAATGAGTACCTGTTGAAATGAGTGACTACCCAGTAACATGAATTCAAGTAAAAAATCAAAAGTATTCCTCAAACATCCTTCATCCAATCGTGCATCGGACCTATAAATTCGCTCCGAGGCCAGACTAATAAACATATACTATATCCAAAGCCTAGGGAGTACGCACGAGAAAACTATGCACCAGAAAAAGGAAAAAAAAAGGGATGTAAGGTGTGGGAGAGCCAAAAAGGGGTGAAATCCTACCCCAAGGCTAAAAAGATGGAGATGTAAGGCGTTGAGGAATGTCAGAGAAAATTTCTGACAAAGTGCATAGTGAAAATGATCTACGTACTCCCCATCTTTCTTGACCACTTGAGCCGTTGGTTATTGACTCCCTACATGTTGTTGTTGTTCAACGATGGAACTCTACCACGGTTTGTGTTTACTGGTTGGTCCCAAATAGAAACAGGACTCAGAAAAGAGAAACTTGCGTTGACTGGTTAATTCGACAACCCACATGATTTGCGAATAAAACTGTCAGAAACACAAGCTAGAAAGATCCACAGCACACACGACCACATCTTTTGGAAAAATATTATTGTATTGTGAGGTTCTGAAAAAGGGGGGTGATTTATGTTGTGATTTGACTAAATGGATGTGGTTCACAACCCCGCTGAGGCAATAGATGCCAGTTTACTACTTCACCATCAGTTTAGTTTGTTTTATTCTCCTCATTCTGTGTTGGTTGCATGTTGAGTGTAGTTTGTAACCTGTTTGGCTTGAGGACAAGCCAAAGGTTAGTATGAGGGGGTTGATAGTAGTAGTTTTTACGTGTTTTGTGGCATTAGTTTGTGTGTGTTTGCATTGTGCATGCGTACTTTTTGTTTACATTTTGTGCATTGTAGAGTAAACATTTTCATTTGATCATGTCTCACCTGGTCGTATCGAATTGGCAGGTAAACTGGCTGGAAATCGGAAATCGGAGCAAAGTGTGCCAACAAGAAGTTTCGGGACAGAAGAGACGGCGCTCGGGCGGTGAATTTCTACCGCCCGAGCGCGAGAAGCGACTCAAAGGAGAAAAACTACAGAATATGTGGCGCTCGAGCGGTAATTCTCTACCGCCCGAGCGCCGAAAGATGAACTCCGCACTTGTTTTACAGAATGTGTGGCGCTCGAGCGGTAATTCTCTACCGCCCGAGCGCCACTTAATTTTGGCAAGATTTGGCAGCCGATTTTTTCCTTATTTTGGGATGGTGGCTGATATGGCAAGGAGAGGGTCGAGATTTGAGGATTATTCAGACATTGTTGAAGATTCAAGACAAGCTTGGGAGAGGATTGAGCGCTTGGATTGAAGATTCGACACTTTCCGGGCACCGTTTTTTGAGTTTTTCGTAGATTCTAGTATTTCTAACTTAGTTTTTATTGTCTAAACTTTGTTTTGTTGATTTCAATCATGATTTCTAGTAGCTAACTTTCATCTTTGTTGGGATTTGAGGGGATCCTACCCCAAAACGTTGAATTAATTGAATTCAGTTTCGATTTCTGGTTTATTCTTGATTATACTATTGTTTTCTCCGTGTTGTTAGAACATAGCTAATTTTAACAACGTTTTCATATTGCGAGTGAGTCGAGAGAATAACTTGTGATAGGAACGAGTAGTATAATCCGTGGATCTACAATTTACATAGATATATGAAATTGGATACGCGTTGATAGTCATAGTCCGAAGGGTCGAAAACTAAGGGATTTCATAGATCGAAATGCAATTCACTCTTGATAAATAATTAAAGATATTTAATTACTTTATTGAGTCGAATTAGTTTGGCATAGCTCGAGAGAGTGTGTTCAATTGAATAGGAAATCCTGTCGGAAGCGTAAACCAATATCGAACGAATTAACTAATTAAGGAGGGGTAGGTGAACCGATATTCCCAACAAATCCGTCTTATCATTGAACCTTAACCAACCATTTTAGATATTATCTTCGTTTAGCATTTATTGAATCTTTTTATTTGCATTTCTTGTTTAAGAACAGTAGTGTAAAACAATCAAATCAATTTCCGTTGCTAAATGTTCAATAACTGAAAATAATAATTGTTAAATACAGTCTTCAGTGGAACGATACTCGTACTCACGTACATTATACTATTACTTGACATCGTGCACTTGCGATTAAATTGGAGCATACAAAACCATATTTTTATTAAGGATTTCACAGTGCAAGTTTTGCTCGATCAATGTCCTTACGTCTCCGTGATCCAAATTAAATTTTCTTTCTAAATCTTTATTTGCAAATCGCAACTTAAAAAGACCCATGGTGACTTAGTGCTATGCTATTATAACCTCGAATTTCAACTTTTCGTAAAATTCCCAATATAAAATGATAGATGACCATACTCATCGTATATTATTTTTCTTATTTTGTACCCAAACTGTTCATCAACTTATCAAATTTCAATCTTAAAATCCCAAACACACCTACTGACGCTTAGATTCTCAAGCTTAATATCGATTCATCCTTAAAAACCCTTGATTAACATTTCTTATAACGTTATAACCTAAGGTATCCCAAGGTTCTAAATATTCTTACAAGTCTAAATCATCAAAAATTCATATCAATTAAACCATCAAATTATCGCTTATTGCTAAATTAGTCCTCAATTTCCTTAAAAATTGCAAAATAAATTCTTAATTTCTCCAAAAATTATTCTAATTGGTCCTTAATTTCAAAAATCCTACAGTTAACCGATAAGTTCTCGGTATTCTTAATTTTCTTCTACAGTTTTCCCATGACATAATTTTGATAATTTTAAAATTATTTACCCAAAATCAATTCCTATAACCAATTTTACCTTTCATCAATACTTATAATCCCAATTTATACATTTTCATTTTCCCAAAGCTGTTGCAAATCCTCGAATCATTATTATTTATGAGTAATTCCCAAAAATTATTTCAACTAGTATTAATGATTAACTTATGGCCCAAAGGTAGAACGTCAATACTAAAACCCAAAAATCAACATAGTCCAATTCCACCACAAATTCAACATGCGTTGCAATCAAATATTTTCTTATTTCATATCGTACCACGTATAAAGTTCTTATCGTATCACGTATAAAATTCTAGAGCATATAAATCATATATTATCATAAAGCTATTAAACATATGACGTAAACATATATTTCATATAATTATGCAGGTAACAAAACATAAATCATATAAAGCATGTAAACTTACAAGTTTGATGCTTGACGACTGATCTTTCCGGTGCTGATGGTGGCACAATCCTTTACAGAATCATTGCTCTGATACCAACTGAAACGTCGGCTACTCGTTTACTTCAATCGTACTAGAATTTTTTTTACTCCTTAATCTCCATAATTCAAAATATACATATATATAAATACTTTAAAATATATTGTCACCATTTTAAAATAAACATCCAACTAACATTTAAAAATCCAAAAGAAAATAGTTTAAATCGTCAAAATTTTACCAAACTTAAAAACCTTATTTGAAAAGTATAGCACATACTATAACCTCTCAAAAATCTCTTATAACTTAAATAAAAGTCGTAAAAATATCTTTAACATAACTTAAAATCATAAATCATAACTAGTGCTGAACACTAGCGTCGGTCCTCGGGCTATGTGCATCTTCAGTCCAGCAAAGTCAACCATCAAGACCTCCATAAACATTATTATCATAATAACCTGCATAAATCACACCTAGTGAGTCTAAAGGCTCAACACGTCATATCCTTGATAACAACAGAATATGTATACAAAACACATACAACAGTGAAAAATACTTGTACTTAAAATATCGTTTTCATGAAAATGTATAAACCTTAAAACAATACTATTTTCATAAACATTTTCATGATCCTTTTGCATAAACATTTTCATAAACATATTCATGTCATCCTCAACATATTCATATACATATTATCATCAACATATATGTATTCCATTTTCCTTTCGTTGAATTCAGATCGTTAATTGTGACTTTCGTGTTCATCTATGTCTACGTCTACGTGTTGGGTGATGGATCCATCTACATGTGACCACAGTACTGGGCGGCGGGGACACCAGCAACACTCTCACCGCTCAACTAGGCCTTGGCCTATCCTCATAATATGGAAATACGATCGTCGAGGCTCCCTCGGGAGCCTTCTCCCATAGATGGGCTCCCTCTAGGGCCTTTTTCCAGGCATGGGCTCCCTCTGGGGCCTTCTCCCGAAAATGGGCTCCCTCTGGGGCCTTTTCCCCTCACGTTATCCCAAAGCATATCATCATATACATATACATATCCGTATCCAAGGAAACACGATCTTCGGGCTCCCACTGGGACCATAACCCTCACGAAATTTCCAACATATCATCGTATTAGTCACAATTACTTCACTTCCTTTAACGTTTCATATTATCAACACTTTATAAAATTTAAACATGCATGTAACGTTTTTCTTTTAAACCAAGCATGAACATGTCTTTTAAATATCCACGTTAAATCATAAAATCCATAAACATTTTAAAAATACATTTTTACTTATATATATCCATGAACATTTAAAATAACATTTTAACATCAAAACATTTAAAATAACATATTGACATATTAAATCGTAAACATCTAAAATAAACGCTTTAAAATATATAAATTCATAAACATTTAAAATAATCATTTTAACATGTAACAATGCATAAACATTACAAATAATCATCTTAGCATATAAAACAGCATTCAGGACACTGTCATGACGTCTTTGTTTTTCATTCAAAACAATTTCAAATAATTACTATGGTGTGAAAGATGAGAAAAAGAAGAAATATGGTGTGTCTTTGCCTAATTTACGCACGAATTCTCGTTGACGATTGCGAAAAACGGCGACGAAAACCTTGGCTTGGTTTTCCTTGAAGGCTTTTCGAATTTTTCCTCTTAAAATTTGATGTGTGTGTGTCGTGTATGATGAGGGGAGTTTGAGAGTGTAAAAAATCTGAATGTGGTGTGAACATGTAGGGTTAAGGGGTGTGTTTAACATATTATATAGTTAATTAAGTTGCTGATAAGGCTTAAGCCCACTAAGTAGGTAAATTAGGTCCATTAGTGCTTAATTAAAATAATAAAAATAATTTTATTTAAATAAGTTTGTGAATTTATTAGCCGGGTTGCCAAAACGTTCGAGTTTTTGTTGAAAAACCAACACTGATAAAATTTTCGTCCCGGCGTATAAAATCACCTCAACACCCCCTTATTTTAAAAAATAAGAAAAAGCATCTCCCATATTTTAAATAATTTAAAAAAACAATTATTTAATAAAAACATTCTATTTTTCAGCCCTCTGTCTCCGTTCTCGATCGCAACTCGAATAACCTTTAAAAATACATTTTAATGCAACCATGTAGAAAATATATTTTAAACATGTCAATATGCACAACATAATTAATTTATACAGTTAAAAAAATTAATTAAAATACACAAGGAATTTAATAACTACATGCATGTGGTTTACGCGGGCCTTTAAATTTTCGGGGCGTTGCATTACAAGTAACTTAAATCCTCCATAAAATCCTGGAAATGTCAACTCAGACAAATCACCTGAATATTAATTTAAATGATCTTATTATCATATAAAAATTCCACAACCATTTAGATTCACTAAAAATCCAATTTCAACTATTTAGGCATTTTAAATTCCTAAAATTCCAATATTCGACTAAAATGGCCTAAAATCAATTATTTCTATTTTAATTTGTCGCAAAATATTCTTTCAAGCGACTAACTTTTCTAATTTCCTAAACTTTGCACTTTATATCAAAGTTTTGCATAATAATTTCCAGCAATTAAAATTAACAATTCTAAAGCATCGAACTAGCTGATACTCGATTTATTCATCTCACTAATTCAAAAATCTCTTGTTAAATATTCTGAAATTTTTTCAAAACCTCAAATCAACTCAAAGTTTGTACCTACATCCAAAAATATAACATATATCAATATTGATATCAAATTTAAACAAAAATAGAGCAACCCTTAAACAATTTATGGAATCATAATTTATACCTGAATATAAATACCAAAACGAAGCCTATGACCCAGAGAACAAAAGCCATCAATCAATTTCCGAACTCCGACGACGTAAGGCGATGATTCAACGGAGAAAGGGCGGCGAGTTTTCGAGAATCTCAATTTTTCCTATCAAAAGTGGTATCAACGGAAATCTTACGTCATAAGGAACAAAACCCCTCAATCAATTTTTAGTTTTGAGCGGCTGAAGACGACGATTTCAGCGGTGAAAGAGGCAGCGTTTTTCGACGGGTTTTCGGAAGTCACGATTTCACCTAGAAAGAGTGTTATCAATGGATAGCTCTCGTCATGAGCTTTCCAAATATATATTTACTTTAAATTTTCGATCACCGTTGCGGTCACAATCGGCGGTGAAAGTGGCACGGTGGTTTGAAGATTATAAAATGGGGTTTACGGGAGAGAGAGGATTCGTGTGTGTTTATCGGTGTAGTGTGGGTGAGAGAGAGTATTATAATATATAT
>NC_133316.1:12128095-12296707 GCF_012295235.1 Primulina huaijiensis | reverse complement strand
TTTTTTTTTTGGGTTCGAAACTTAACCCGGTATATTTTATTTCAACTTTTGTGTGCTATAAAATTTAAATATGCATTTTAATATCGTATATAAACCAATATTTTCTAATACATGTTTTAAACACACAATTTAATTATTTGGGTTAAGTATTTTAATGTCTTCAATTTAAAATAATTATTCTTAATTGTCGCCAAATAACATATAATTAAATCGGGTCTTTACATGAGAAGCGCCGTGTAAATCTGAACCGTGACTCAAATATTTCACAATTCTGAATGGAAAAAAGTAACTAAGAAAGAAGGATTGTATATGGAAAGAAATTTAATAAAATACCCAAAGAAAGTTAGAAGATGGAAGTATTTTTTGCACGTCGTTGTTTGTAGATGGAAAGAAATTTTTTGCACGCCGTTGTTTGTATGAGCTATAATAATATTAAAAGCGCACATGGATGGGTGTGCCATATTAAATAAAAAAATTATTATATGACTATTAACAGGGTGAAGATTTTGGGGAGAAAAATAGATAAAATAAAGGTGGGAATATTTGGGTTGGATAAATATTGGAGGAGGGAAAATAATTGTTTCCCTCCATATAAAAAATGACATCAATTAAAAATATCAGGATAACTAATCTAATACTTTAGATATTATTAATTTTTTACAAGTGTCATTATTAAGTATTTGTAACAATAATTAATTAAAAGTGTCTACTAAAAAGTGTCATAATAGCCATTTATTGTTGTAGTGAGGCAAGGAACATTGTAATTGCTTCCAGTCTTGTAACTGGTGCATAAGTTTCATTGTAATATATTCCTCCTTCTTGTCTATATCCTTGTGCTACATGCCTCGCTTTGTTGCGCACTACTGAACCATCTTCGTTCAGTTTGTTTTTGTATATCCATTTTGTACCTATAATAGTTTTAAAAACTAGTCTTGGAACTATATTACAGACATTGTTATGGATAAACTAATTTAGCTCTTCTTGCATGGCATTTATCCAGTTAGGATCAGCAAGTGCTTCATCAGTTTTCTTCGGTTCCAGTTGGGAAACGAAAGCTGAATGAATAAATAAATTAAGCATTTGATTTCTAGTTCTTACCGGAACAGATGGATTACCTTTCACTAATTCTGGAGGATGTGATTTCTTCCATCTGTACTCAGCATTTGTTGCGTCCATTTCAGCAACTGCTTCAGTGGGCAACTGAATATTTTCTCCAGTTTCAGTTGGTGTTATATCAGTTGGTAACTGAGTATTATCACTTTGCTCCACCAACTGATTATTAGTAACAATTTCTTATTCAACTGATTGATCCAGCACTTCTGGTTCTTGTGTTTGAAGGATATTTCGATTAATGTGATTTTCTTCTTCATTATCATCCTCCAAGCTAATATCTGTAAAGCGGTCAACTAGCTCAACTGAATTAGTTGGCTTATCAGTTAACACAGATTAATCAAATACCACATGAATAGACTCTTCTACATTCAAATTGCATTTGTTAAAACTCTGTAAGCTTTACTTATTGAAGAGTATCAAAGAAATATTCTCTCTGCAGATTTAGCATCAAAAGCTTTTAAATTATTTTTGTCATTATCAAGAATAAAACATCTGCAGCCGAATATCTTGAAGTAGGAAACCACACTTTTGCGTCCATGTCAGATCTCATACGGTGTTTTCAATTGATTCTTATTAATCATTGATCTGTTCTGAGTGTAACATGCAGTGTTTATTGCTTCTGCCTTAAACTTCTGAGAAATACCAGAATCAGCAAGCATTGTTCTGACAGCTTCTTTAAGGGTCTGATTCCTTCTCTCAGCTACACCATTTTGCCGAGGGGTATTTGCTGCTGAGAGCTCAGCTTGATCCCAGTATTTTCTAAAAATAGTGAAAGATTTTGATTGATGAATTCAGTCTCTCAATCAGACCTTATTTGATCAATCTCAACTAATTTTTCATTTTATAGTCTATTGAAAAGTTTAATCAGTTGTGCAGCAGTTTGGTCTTTGGTTTTGAGAAAAATAACCCAAGTAAATCTTGAATAGTCATCCACAACTACTAAGGTGTATTTCATTCCCCCTAAACTCATGACTGGTATATGACCAAAAAGATTCATATGTAGCAGTTCTAAGCATCGAAAAGATGATTTACAACCCTTGTTTTTAAATAAGAATCTTACTTGTTTACCAAACTGACATGCTGAACAAATTTTATCTTTTGAAAAGTCTATTTTGGGCAAACCAGTTATAAGATCATGATTACTCAGATAAGCGATAGACTTAAAGTTTAGGTGGTTCAATCTCTTATGCCACAACCAGTTTTTAGAAGATTTGGAAGCTTTAAGACAAACTAGTGCATAAGGTTGCCCGGTCCAACTGACTTTATAGGTGTTCCCACAACGATTGCCAGTTAGGATGACTTCATCAGTTGAGTCTCTAACTAAACAAGTGTGTCTGTCGAACTGAACTGAGAATTTATTGTCGCATAACTGACTGATGTTAATCAAGTTATACTTCGAATTCTCAACTAGTAAAACATCATTGATCGTAAAATTACGGTAGATAATCTTACCCTTACCCAAAGTTTTACCTTTGGAGTTATCTGCAAAACTGATGCTTGGACCAGTGTATTTTATCAGTTGGGATTAGTGATAAACATAAAAATTATACATTAAATAAATGTTTTATAATATAAATTTATAGTTTTTGTTTTATTAATTGTTTAAATATTATATGTTTTATAATAAATTGTATAAAAAATAAGTTGTTGTGTAATTATAAGTTTTTACTATTTTATAGGTTCGATAAAACAAGAATAAACTTGGCGTTGCAAATAGGATTAAGATGATTCTTGGACCTGTAGAAAGTTGATGATAATATCTACAATATTGGTGACAAGCATGAGATAAAAATCTTCTCATAATTGGGATCAAATTAAGCAACAAATAAAGTTATCGAAGGAGTGGCAGTTTTACCATGCTCTAGTATTTTGACCATATCTCTCAAACTACTTGGTCAAATAGTTAAAATAAAATACCACAATTCAAACAACTCAATTATCCACATGTTTTATTTTATGTGGAGAAGAAAATTCGGATGAGAAGATTTTCAAAATTGATGTGTAATATGATATAATTTTTTGGAACACCAATGAAGACTTTTGTGTAAAAAAATAATATTTTATTTGTGGTTGTCTCCCCAAATTTGGCTATAAATAGGGGTGCATTGTAATGAATTGAGATATCTCTCATTCTATGAACAAATCTTTGAGTTCATAATATTTCTCTCTTTATTTTTCCTTTATTTCATCATTTAAAAATAATTAGCATGTTAATTTCATATTCAAAGTTTTATACTTTGAATAATGAGTAGCTAACTTCCCAAGGTTGAGATGAAAAGGTGAAGCTCTTGGTATGATAATAAGGTTATTAAAAGGTAATAATCTATGTTTTATATTATTTAATCATTATTTATTGTTTATGTTATATTTATTTCTTTAAGCATTTTTATATCATACTTATAAGTGGGAGTTTTGATTTATTGTTGCTATATGTTACACTAAATTCTTGGTACCATTTATATGTTTGTTTGGTTTTACCAATCATTTAAAGTGGATGCCTTGATTTATTATCTATCAATATATCATATTATTAATTTATTGGTATCATTTAAATGTTAGATTGGTTTTACCAACTATTTAAAGTGGGAACTTTGATTTAGTGTTTACAAATATATATAGCACAATAAATACTTGACAACATTTATAAGTTTTGGTATATATTTTATACTTATAAGAAAATAGTATATAACATAATATAAATATGATTATTTAATATATTGGAACCATTTTATTAAGTGGATTTCAATAATGTTCATTAACGTTAACTTTATTAAAATATCAAGAGTGGATCCTCTAATCTCAACTACTTAAATTAAAATTTGAACAATTAAAAATTACCAATTAAAGATTCAAACAATTAAAACAAAAACAAATACAAAAACAAAAAGACATTGTAGTGGACTTGTAATTACCGTAGCTTCCCTGTGGATACGATATCGGACTCACCGAATTATACTACTTGCGGACAACCTGCTATTGGGAGTGCAACAGTCAAAGTCACAACAATTAGCAAATTTGCATCCCCTGTCATATGACGTGAGCAAGCACTGTCCAGATACCAGATTGATTCTTTGATGGTACCTGCCACCCGCAATCACATACAATAAATAACTTTGGTACCCACATCTATTTGGGTCCTAAACTGATTAGTACTTTAGGAACCCAGACTTGGATCAGTCTAACAGACTTCCCAGTTGCTGTGTTCCAAATGGTGTTTCTCGACTTGTGTGTGCTTGGTGTGTAGTGTGTAGATGAAGCAATATGAGCTTTAGCCTTTTTCAACCGGTTGTTCAGCCGATATCTTTTCTGAACTGGCTTGCTGTTATAGTAATTGGAGTAGCCATTTGAATAGTTCAGCTTTTTAGTTCTGAACCTTTTTTATGACTGACTTTGTGGGTCAGTTGAAATTTTTGGGCTATAACCAATACCGTACCTTCTAGCCTTGTTCTTATTTTCAATATGTTGTACAATTGGTTTACTTGGCTCAGGTTGTTCTTTTACCACAACTGATTTTACAAAGTAAATGTATTTTTCTTTGCTCATGTTCAGTTTTGGCTGAGCATCACTTGTGGAAGTTTCATATTGGTTGCTGAACCCTAAACATGTTTTATCAGTAACTGATTGTTGTTTATCTTGTATTTTTCAGCTAATGCAACAGATGATTTATTTCATGCTTTAATAAGCTCAGTTTGTTTTGAATTTTCAAGCAATAACTACTGAATCATTGATTTATTCTTGCTTCTTTCAGCATTGAGTTCAGCAATCTTCCGTTTAAGACTCAACATATCAACTGATTTAACAGTTTTAGTTTTATCGTCTTTGGGATCAACTTGCTTTGCTCTGGCCTCCTCAAAAGATAAGGCAAGTATATGATACTCACTAACCATGTCATGAAGTGTAGAAATGAGTTCATCTCGTGTGAAATCAGTTGAGCTAAATTCGAATACCTATTGGTTGGTTGACTCCAGTTCTGTGTCATCCTCCATCAGACATTTTACCTCTTCATCATCATCACTGGAGCAGCCCAGGCTCTCAGAATCTGAGTCACTATCTGATTCTGCTCATTTGAACTTGCTTTCGTCAGCTAGAAGCACCTCATGCTTCTTTCTGTAAGATTTCTCATCATCCTTAGATCTTCTCTTGTGCTTATAATGTTTTTTTCCCTTTTCAGATGAGCCTCGACTGTCCTTCTTTGGCTTGGGACAATCAGCAATGAAATTACCAGATTTGCCACAGTTGTAGCAATCATTAGGTTCTTCTTTGGAGTGATTTTTTTGATATTGTCTTTGAAAGTTACTTGACTTCTTCTCATAAATCTTCCAAACTTTTTGACAAATAATGACATAGTGTCATTACTTAACTGATCAATAGATCTTTCCACTGAACCAGTTGGTTTCATTTTACAGCAGTTAGGGCAGTTGTTGCAGCTGACGTAGAAGGTTACCCTTCTCTGGTTTGCAACTCAAACTCGTATGCTTTTAAATATGCAAATAAATCATGAAGTTCGACCTTGTTTAGGTCCTTTGATTCTTGCATCTCCATGATCTTAACATCCCATTCCTTGGGAAGACCTCTGACTACTTTCAATGCTTCCTCTTTGTTTGAATACATCTTTCCAAGTGCATTCAGTTCGTTCATTATTCCACTGATTCTTTCATCATAGTCATGCATGGATTCTCCAATCTTCATCTTGATATTGTCGAATTTTTGTACGGCAACTGATAGTTTATTCTCCTTAGTTTGCTCATTGTCCTTGCATAGCTGAATCAATTTCTCCCGGATTTCCTTAGCAGTTCTGCACATTTTTATTTTGCTGAAAGTGAATTTATCCAGCGTTTTGTATAGAATGTCTTTAGCCATGTTGTCTAAGTTGGTTTTTCTCTTGTCTTCAGCTGTCCATTCATCTCGGGGTTTTTCAATGCGTTGTGGTGCCCCTTCAGTTATGGCAACATCAATGTTTGCTTTCAATATTCTCATGGGTCCTTTTGTAATAACGTACCACATGTCGTCGTCTTGTGCAGCTAGATGAGCATGCATTCTGATTTTCCAATCGTCGAAGTCCTCTCTTGAGAACATTGAAATTTTATTGAATGAAGACATGGTAAACAGTTTGTATAGAAATATTCAGAGATAAGATTCAACTCGCTTTGATACCACTGAATAGGATCGGTTATTGGGTGAAAGAGTGTTTAGAAGAGGGTTGAATAAACACTCACAATTTTCACAATCTTTTCGAATATTGAGTCAGTTTGGTGACAAACTAAGACTCGGAATCTTATCAGTCAATATCAATCAGTTAACAATAATAGTGTGGAAATAAACTGACTGATAGATAGAATAAAACTGAAGTAATGACACACAGGATTTTATGGATGTTCGGAGATTTCAAACACTCCTACGTCACCCCTTCTATCTCAAAGATTGGATATTCACTAAAAGACTTTGATCGATACAAATAGTTGTATAGACCCACTTCAGTCTTGAGCTTAACAATGCCAAACAGAAACTCTTAGTTACGAAACGATTTACATTACTCAACTGAACTGAAATAACTTAGCACGGCTGATTACAATTTGTGCTTGTGAGCTCGAAATATATTCTTTAAATGCTATGAATGTATACAATAAGCGTGAGCTTTTGAATGATCAGAGAGCTTGCAAAGATTTCAGCAGAGTAACAACTTTTTAATAGAATAGTGTTCTTGTTGTTTATTTTCAGCTGCTCTTTTCTTCTATTTATAGACTTTTCCTCCAACGGTAATATTGAATGCGATTTGAATCTTTCTATCCGTTGTTTGCCATGTCAACATTCTTCTGACAGTCGTACACTGTAGCATTTCTGAAATGCGGCGTTCCTGCTTTTCTATGTACAATCTGTCGGTGGTTGAGCTACGTCCTTTTCACTGGTGACGTGTACAGCTGAAAGATCAACTGATAGGCTATAGCTGATAAGCTCACAACTGATGTAGCAACTGATCAGTCTCCAACTGATCAGTAAATTGTCTGCATAGTTCAGTCAGCTGGTTCAGTTGCCTTCGATTATCTTCGCATTAATCTTCAGTTACAGGCAACCGATAATTTGCGTATATTAGATCAGTTACTATCAGTCTTCTTGATCAGTTAGTTCAATCTATTAAATGCTTATTTTGTCAAACTTCCGAAATTTAGTTTCCAACACTAAGGGTTTGGGGAAAAAAATTCCTTGTATATTTTAAAGAAAAACGAGTAGTGGACGTTTCACCCTATCTCAACAAAAATATCTTCACTTGCATCATTCACACCTAGCGAGTCTAATGACTCAACAAGTGTTAACCATAATAATAAGTATTATGTATGCATCCACATGAAACAGTGAAAACATGCTTTTAATAAAATAATTTTAACATTAACATTTGCATATACTTAAGTATTTCCTTCCATCATTATATATATACATTTCCTTTTAGGGAGAAATCAGTTCATTAATTGTGACCATCCTTTCATCTTTCGGTCGATTGATCAATATCAGTTGTAACCATGGTATCAGGCGACGGGGCAACAGTAACCACTTTTCCATTCTATGACTTGGCCTATAGTTGGCGGGGACACGAGCAACCACTTTTCTGTTACTGGGCCGTGGCCTATGGAAATTCGGTGTTGGGTTCCCTCGGGGTTTTGTCCCGTAAACGGGTTCCACTAGAGCTTTGTCCCTCGCGAATCCCCATTTCTTTATTGTCACAATCAAACCACGTCATTCAAAACATTTTCATCATTTCCATCAATTAATAAAAATACAAGCACAAGTATCATTTTCCTTTTAAACCAAGCATACAACATGTCTTTTAGCACATATCAATTTTCATCATAAAATTCCATCACCTTTCATATTAAACATTTTAGCCTATAATATAGTTATCGGAACACTGCCAGGGCTCCTAACATTTTTCAAGTGTAAAATGACTGTTTTGCCCCTTAAACACTAATTTCCCCATTTTACCCCAAGACCTTAAAATTTCGACCCAAACCAATCCAAACTTACCATAACACCTTAAAACACACCCTTAATCATTTCTTAGACATAAACTTAAGTCCATTGACTAACTTTCATAATTCGTTTTAAAACTTGGACCGGAGTCCCAGTTTTAACCCGAATCAACTCGAAACTTAACCAAACTTTCCCAAACTTTAACCATATCTTAATAAAACCTAACCAGACCCTATAAAATCCAATTCAAACTATTTAGAACCCTTAGCAACACCTAAAACCCTTTTGAATTTTTTGCACTTGCTTCGGCCAAACCTTAGCCCTCCCCTACACATTTTCCTTCGATCCTAGCCACAAACCAAATAGACCAGACCCTAACCCTAGGACGATGACAGAACTCATAGGACCTTCCTGGACCAGCCCTAATGAGCCATGCACAAGGACGTGCATGGTTCACACCAAGGCATGCGCAGCATGGCTAGATCGAGCCCTAGCCATGCGCCTACCTATCCACACTCATCTAGACCATGCATGGACCATCATGGCTCATGGATCATGCCCTCATGAGCCCAGCCACTCACCTGGACAGCCCCTACACAGCCTCCCCCTTTACCAATCCTTAAACCGCACCTAGCCCTTCAAAACAACCAAAACCGATCGGCCCTTATCCTTGCACTATACCAGAACCAAACAGACCTGAATCTTGCACCTTAGGGCCCTTAAACCTTCTGTGATTCGAGCCCCTAACTACCGAAACATGGCATCCCCTTCATATCATCAAGAAACATCAAGAACATGCAAGAAAATCAAAATATTATGCAATAAACCAAGAAAAACGTGAAGAAATCATTTGATCTATAATATACCATGCAAGACAATTCAAAATACATAATATAATGTGAATGATGAGAAAACGAAGGCATAAGGCTTGCCTTTGCGTGATTTATGCACGAATATTCGAGTCTAGACACGAAGGAGAGTTACCGTAGGGATGGGGAACCCTTTGCTATGACTTTTGCCTTCAAAACCGACGTGAGAGTGCCTCGAAGATGTGTGTGTGCGGCTGATGTTAGGGAAGAGAAACCATAGGTTTCTTTGTGTTAGGCGTGAAGTTATGAGGGGAAGGATGGACTTGGGAGTCAAGGTTTAGATATATATACTTAGGTAAACCTCTAGGCCCACTAATCTCAATGTAATAGGCCCATTAGTATGAAACATATCTTGCTTATGAAAGTTTTCGAAAATATTAACCGAGCCTCCAAAAAGTCATCATTTTAGTAAAAAAAAAAACTCGATTATCGGTTTAAAATATGACTCGACATGTAAAAATATCTCAAAAGACACTATTTTTGAAATTTACACATTAATTATACCATATATTAAATAATTAAAATAATTATTTAACAAAAATATTTTTTCTTTACAGTTCCCGGTCTCTGTTCTTCAGTCGCGTCTCGAATAATTCTTGAAAACACTGATTTATGCATTCTAATAGAAATTCTTATTTTAACATGTTAACAAGCCTACCACATTTAAATAATGTAATTAAAATAATTTAATTAGGAATTTTTCATTTTTCTTAGATATGCATGCAGTTGGGTTACATTATCGTATTTTGAACCTCACTTCCAAGGGTGAGATATTCTATGAATGACGGTGCATGGGCATGGGCTACGATTCATGTTGGACCATCCTAACGACACATGACTCGTAGAGGTGCATGGGTATGGGCTAAGGCTCATATTGGTTCAACCTAAGGGCTCATGATCATTACACAAAGTTCTCCCCCATGAACATTAAATATATATCTTAGATCTTACTTTTTTTATAAAAATTACACGAACACCCTCTGCACCAGCTGAAAATATGATGAATTGAAGTATTTTAATAATATTGGTATATGATCAAAATGAGCAGCGAGAAAAACTAGTAGAAAAAAACTCAATTTGCTTCAAGTCATATTGAAGGCCGACTAGACTAGTTCGTACGTTATATACTAACCGGACGCTGTCGATTGCTGCATTTGCGAAATACAACTCGATTTTCAGCTTCCAGTTAGCATAGATAATGTCCGAACTAATCTAGCTAGCCTGAAATATGAGTTGTAGCAAATTGAGTTTTTTCCTAACCGTTTTGCTCGTTGGTCAATTTTATTATTGTTTATAAGATATTATAAAAATATTTCAATTCAACAAATTTTCACGTGATGCAAGGAGTGTTCGTGCAACTTTTATAAAAATTTGGTATGTATTCAAATCCTATTGGATGCAATTTACCAAAAAAATATTAATAAGTAGTTTCCATATCTCTTGTTATTTTGGGGATGCAAGGAGACATTGTTTTTGGTAATTCGAATTATTCTGACTCAGATGAAGATATGTTAAGATCTAATATGGTGGATGGATTGGTCCACATGGTGGATGGATTGGTCCATAAAGTATCTGAATGGTCCACATGGTGGATGGATTGGTCCACAAATATCACCCTGAATACGTTCAAGAAACATTGGTGATTCAGTTTGGATTTTGGCTGGTGATGGTCTTATAATAAGTTTTCCAAGAGAACATGCTTTACATTGAAACTTATTATTCTGAAAGATCTTCTGGTCTTTCAACGGATGACCATGTGTATTTTCTATAATTCTTCGCATCATTGTTGAACCAGGATGTCCTAATCGATCATGTCAATTAGTTAATATTGAAAAATTATCAACTACCATGTTTGATTCAATTGGACTTATATGTGTATAATGCAATCCAGTAGGGAGCATNGACCTGATATTGTATTCACCATTGTTTTTGTTGGTTTTAGTTCCAAGAAATATCTTTTATCTCGGAGGATAGTGTGCGTTGTACCACTATCAGGTATGCAAACTTCAGCTTGGTTCATAGCATTTTCCATATTTGAACTTCAAAAAAAATATGCAATGAAATAAAATTACTAACAATACATTTATAAAAATAAAATACAATACAATACATATTTAAAAATATAACACACTATAAAACATTATCATATGAATACAAGAAAAATAAATTATTGTACATTTATATTCCACCAGTATATTGTTCATTTTCAGAGAAATCATTAAGAAAATCTGCGGAATCAATATTTTTCATTTCTATCCCACCAACATATTGATCATTTCCAGAGAAATCATTCAGAAAATCAGCAGCATCAAAATGAGTTGAATTACTCAAACGGTCACTGCGTTCAGTGAAGTTGGTCTCTTTTTCTTTCACCTTTATCGATTCTTTATAGAGCTTGCAAAGATGCTCGGGGGCTTGACAAATACGAGACCAATGTCCTGGAGTGCCGCATCTGAAACAAGAACTTTCAAATCTTTTCGAGTGATTTTCATTAACAATCATGTTCTCTTGATGCCTTTCAGTGGGTGGTTCGTGACTCCCTTTTGAGATGAGTTATAAAAATAACTATCTCGATTGTTTTCAAAACCACGGCCTCGACCACGACCATGACCAATTCCACGTCCACGACCTCGACCTCGACCTCGACCAAAACCTTGTCTTTGAATTTGATTTCGGTTTCCAGGTTTAAATTCATTTTTACTTACAGCATTTACTTCTGGAAATGCTGTTGATCCAGTAGGTCGGGACTGATGATTTCTCATTAATAGCTCGTTGTTATTTTCCGCCACAAGAAGACAGCGCGATGAGTTCAGAATATCTCGCAAATCCACGCACTCTATATTGTTGCTGTAGAGTTATATTTGATGCGTGAAACGTGGAAAATGTTTTTTCAAGCATTTCTGATTCTGTAATCTCATGTCCACAAAATTTTAATTGCGAGATTATTCGATACATCGCCGATTTGTAATCACTTACTTTCTTAAAATCTTGGAATCTCAACATATTCCATTCATCACGGGCGGTCGGAAGTATAACTTCCCTTATATGTTCAAATCTTTCTTTTAATCCTTTCCACAGAGACATGAGATCTTTTTCGATGAGATATTCACATTTCAAACCTTCATCAAGATGTCGGCGCAAAAATATTATAGCTTTTGCTTTTTCTTGTGATGAAGATATACCATTTTCTTTAATAGTCTCGCTTAGACCCAATGACTCAAGATGCATTTCTACATCGAGAGTCCATGGCATATAATTTTTCCCCGTAATGTCGAGTGCAACAAATTCGAGCTTTGTCAAGTTTGACATGGTGGTACTAAAAAAAATTATGATGCATTTTATTAGTTAATGAATATTGCAATACAAAGTAATGGATAAACAACAAATACAAGCATTCGTAAAAATAAAGAAAACACATGAGGAGGATATTCTCCGATAAGTACAAGATTCGTGAGTATTATAACCAAAATAATTAAAAATAACTTTGTGAAAGCCATCTTCTTTTTTCTTCAAAAATTTGATGAAGAATAATTTTAGAGAAGAAGAGAAAGTTGGAGTGATTGAATGTGTTTGTGAGATCATATTTATAGGGCAAAAACTAGCCGTTTTGTTACCGTTTATGACCGTTGGTGTACAAGAAAATAAATGTATGTATTTGTATAATTTTATGGTAATAATATGGTGTATATAATATTAGTAATGTTTTAAATAATTATGTATATCATATCACAATATTATAATGAGGTGTCATAAGATATTTTGTTTAAAAACCTTATAGACTTTTATACTTGTCGTATCCCTTACCGGGAGTGTGGGATGTCGTCTTAACATCCTCCCAGGATTTATAACAAGTTTTTTGAAAAATTTATTTTTATTATTTATAATAACATTATATTATATAGTAAATATATAAACAATAAATAAATAAACAATAAAATAAATATTATTACTTTTGTTACCTTTTTCTTCTGTTTTGGAGCTTGGAAAAATATGGAGGACTTTTAGAGCTTCGTGCTGATAACGTGTTGTGAAAAAGTAAAAATTTACGGTAAAAAGTAAAAATCTCAAACTCTCAAAATTATCACACTACACACTTTATAATATTTTTCTCTCAACTCAATTGTGATTTTCTTCACAAATGAGAGATCTATTTATAGAAAATTTTTACAAATAATCCAAAAATAAATTACATCATTACCTTCATCATCACACACAAATTTCAATATTCAACACCTAATTTTACCTAATTTTCAACATTCAAATATTCAACATTCAATATTCAAATATTCAATATTCAAATATTAATTTTCAAAATTTTTTACTACATTTAGGCTAAATTTTTTTTAGATAAGCTATCGTAGATATTCATTATTTTTTTTTCGAGAATTACAATTTTAGACCAATAAATTGATATATTTGAGTTTTAAGCTTGTACATTGTCAAAATTTGATTTTTATAAAGTGATTTGAATTTTTCGATTATTTTAATTTTTTTTTATCCGAAGTCAATAAATTTACCTAATATTGCTTATTTAACATCGATTCTTTCTTACGTAGTTCATCACGATAATAAAATATATATTATAGACATTAAAATCTACATAAACAAAATAAAAGAGAAATAATCTTTTTTTCTTCAATTTTAAAATATTGAGAGTAGTTTTCATATATTTTTGTCATTTAGTTATTTTGTATTGATTTAACGTGTGCAACATATAATTTATTTTCGACGTATAAATTAAATAAGAAATCAATATCAAATCAATAAAATTTGATTAATTTAGTGACTTTTACCATAAAAATTAATTAAAATCAAAATATATTTTTAAATTAAAGATATAATGGACAAATTATCAAATCAAAAAATAAAAGACTAAAATATTTTCTTTGTTTTTTAAATGTTATTTTAGAGCAGCAAAGTACAATTAGAAATATAAATATGCAGAAAACAAGTCCGGGGTGGTTCACCGGCGGCCCGAGCAGTGAAATCGGCCAGCCGACGTCGTCTTTACTGGCTGACTGGAATGCTTACGCAGCTGCTTCCAAAGCCGAAGTCGAAGCCGACATAGATTCCTCATTCGATATCGAAGCGGCCGTGCGCACCGCCAACGACAAAGTCACCAGTACTTTCGATGTGTAAGTTTTCCGAAAACCTACCCGTCGTCAATAATTCGAGGATGTCACTCTTCGGTTTTATTTGATTTGATACTAGTGTTACTGTTTGAGATCCATGTTCTGTTGTTAATTGCTGAGAGAAGAACTTATTGTTTGGTTATCAGTGGTGCGTGATAACCGCATACATTAGATTTTTTTTTTTTATCAATAGAGATTTGCAAATGCTAATGCAGCTTATATCTTCACTTGTTGACACCATCAATACTTGGTTAAACATATGAACTTGTGCTAGTATTTGCTGATTCTTGCGTTAGACTAATTTTTTTCCTCAGGAAAGCTATAATAGGGCTACCATGAGCCCTTGATCATTTCACCTTCCCCTTTTCCAGGATCCCTAATAACTTCTGTAGTAAATAATACCAATCAAAATGCAAAACGTGTTGCTTCATATAACTGCCTAACTCACTCACTCGACCGACAGTCCTACGTCTGCGACTTTACCCTTAGTATTGGGTTTGTAGCTCTTATTAAATGAAAAGATAACGGATCTATAGTGGAAATAAATTTATTTTTTATGCATGACTAGTCCTATTAGTAAGTATTTCCACGGGGAACAAGTGGCTGGACAATGGTTATTATGTGTTTCTCTTGTTTGGAGTTGTAGTCAAAATAATATAGAAATTAGAAAACCTTTGAAACAGTTTGGTTTTTCTGGTGTTAACTAGGATTCTTCCCAAAGTTCAACTATGCTTCTTCTTTATAATTTTTTAGTCTTCAAATTTGCACCATCCAAGCCAATATATATACCCAACAGGTCCTCAATGCACATATTTCATATTTTTCGCAGTACAATTTGTAGACTGATAATTTTTTCGTTGTCTAATGCGCTCATGAATATGGAAGTGTTAATCATCTTTCTGGATGGTACATCTGGGACATTTCTTGTGAAAATCCTCGAAAATATGCCAAGAGTATTTTAAACGCAAACAAAATTGATTTTTCTCGCGTGGATAGACTTTAGAAAATATTAGTGAACTGCAGTTGGAAATAATTTCTCCTTTATGACTGTCTATGTTATTATGTTGTGGTTATCACATTTCTTAACCATCTGTTGTATAGAAGATAAGAACCCACTTGCTGTAAGCACCATTCTGTGTTCCACCATTGATTTCATATTTTGAGAGATATAACATTCAGGAAAGCCACTGTTGCAACCTCAAGATTATGCTTATATATCAACAATAATCAACTAACATAAAAAAGAATATAGGCTATAATGGCATAAAAAGAAAATAAGGTTCCCAGAGGTAACCCTTTGTGCCAGGGAATTCAACCCCCCCACCCCCCACCCCCACAGCGAAAGCCTCAAAACTTGAGCAAATTAGTGTAATGAGTTTTAATTTCCCTCCCCATTATATTTTATTTATCACTCCCCCATTTCTAGATTCTTCCAAGACTCCAATCAGGCACAATATTCAAAGCCCGTAATAATATAAAAGTCCTTAACAGCCACAAATATTCACCTCAAAAGGCCATACGATATGAGCCTCTGTATCCCATTGTTGTGTCGCTGGTCAATTACTTAAATCATAAAAAAATGATTCTTCATGTTGAAATTTTAGAGGACTTATTTCTCAAGCATAAACCAAACTTCAGTGATGAGCTTGGATGAAGATGTGATTCATTTAAAAGAGAGAAATTTAAAGGTTGTCGCTAAAAATCCTAATATATTCTAAATTAGCAAGCAATTCCAACAAAGCACTAATCTATGTTCTAAGCTGCTAGAAGAACAGAAAAATCCATTACAATTGCAAAGGCTAGCTTTTGTTTTGGGAGATTCTGATATCCTCTCTGTCCAATACACTGAGGTAATTAGAAACAACATACATCTATGTCAATCCAAATAAATTTAAATTTCTTTTTTTCTCAGAACTATACTGAGTATGGGCACCACACAGGAAAGGGCTACAAATTCTCACCTGAAATAATACCCAAGGACCTGCTATCATATTGTTGATACAGGAGTATTACATTATGCTCATCATCACTTGTGTTTGAGGTTCATGAATTTTCTGTAAAACAGAATATTGAATAAAGTCAGGTCTGCCAGTCTTCCAAATGTATGGCCTACCTTAGCGAACAACCTACATTTAGATAGTGTACGCTACACTTGTCTTCTTAGTTTTCAAATAATGTTGAAGATGATCAATGTGGTACACTAATATTAGAATGTTTTGAAAAGGAATTTTTACACTTGGTTTTATTTTACTGCTGTAATGATGAATAAGTATAAGATTTATCAAATTTTTAGGATGCATGTGTGCGAAACTAAGAGTTTGATAGTGATATATGGATGGAAAAGGCTCGATATTCACTGTCAAACATTTTTCACCTTAATAACAGAGGAAGTAGAATATCAGGCATTTGACTTGAGCACCACAGGAAGCTTGATTTCCTACCAGCTCACTTTCTCTCTGGCCTTGTTAGCAAATTATTGCTTGATTTCTGCATAACATTGTACTCTACCTCGAGAAGCACTTGTACATGACAAGATGAAACAACTTAGTAGCAAAACTTGCCTTAGTTTGGTTCTTTTTTTTCCCCATCTAGCAACAGGAAATTACAGCTCTATGTGGCTTTTCTATCTGTTTTCTTCCAAGCTTTCGGAATGTAATGAACATAAGCCCAAGCCTTGGCTGTCAATTGTGTTGAAATATGTGATTATGGTGGAAATATTTTCCAATTTGTTTCATCTGTTTCATAGACCTCAAATTTTGTTCCTCGACAGGGTATCTAAAGGAGTGAGAGGGTTACCCAGGAACTTCAACTCTGCCACAAGCATTGTTCCCTCTGGAAAATCTCTTATGTACTTTGGATTGTTCCTTGCTACTGGAGTTTTCTTCATCTTCATTGCTTTCACCATATTCCTGCCTGCGATGGTGCTGAAGCCTCAAAAATTTGCTATCTGCTTCACTATTGGCTGTACCTTCATAGTTGGTTCGCTCTTTGCCCTCAAAGGTCCAAAGAGTCAGCTTCAACACATGTTTTCTAAGGAGGTATTAAAATTATATTTTTTTAGAAAATTAATTTATTCATTATTTTCCTTCCAGGAACAGAATGAGTTGTCTTTTCCATTTTTGTATTCTTCCATCCACTTTCCTGGAAGTCTTTCAACCCAGTCAATTACATTTTCCTTTCTGCAGAGACTTTCTTTCACGTTAGGATTTGTTGGCAGCATGGTGGGTACAGTTTATGCATCCATGGTTCTTCACAGCTATTTTCTTTCAGGTTTCTTCTCCATACTGCAGGTACGAAACTCCCACCCTCTCCTATAACAATTATCCTTATAATTAACACATTCGTCCTAATTTCATATTCCACTTCTCCAATTGTTCTTGTTATGTATTTGTCACAGATGACTTGTTCGGCTAACGAATGAGGTTTTTAGATACTGCGTTAAACTTTCCTAGCATATCTTTTTCCCAACAAAATTAGTGTGGACAATTACTGTGATTGGAATTTTTTGTGCTTTGAATCTGGCACTGCTTTCAGCTCTGTGCGTTAGTCTTGA
This sequence comes from Primulina huaijiensis, assembly GCF_012295235.1. NCBI lineage: Eukaryota > Viridiplantae > Streptophyta > Magnoliopsida > Lamiales > Gesneriaceae > Primulina > Primulina huaijiensis. The sequence goes on along the minus strand of NC_133316.1, from coordinate 12,279,077 downwards.
ATATCAACCCTCTCAAGGGGAAAATTTACTATTTATTTGCCTTATTGGTTCAGTAGATAATTAAATGCTCTATGCTTTATACCATTTTTAATTTTGAAAGAGCTGTGTCCAACACTGGCACCGAGTCTGAAACTTGGAGTGGGACCCCTGCTGGATTGAAGTTGGCTCACACGGCCATTGAGATGCCTTATTATGTGCATGATGACGCATCCTGAGCCTTCCTCATTTATTAGTGACCCCTTCCTTTCTCTACCTTTAAATAACACACTGAGTGTGTATAATTTTTCTTTCAAAATGAAATGAAACTGAACTATGTTCTACAAATGTGATATAAGATATTTAAAATTGATTTTTGTATGCAATTTATTTTTTACATTTTAATTTTTCAAAATCGGAAGAATTTGAATTACTATACTAAAAATATTAATGATTAGTATAAACTTAATAACCTCATTATTTTAATCAAAATTTTAGTTTCAATTGTTTTTGTTTTTTCCCTGGCATTCTACCTCCTACATGTTAAAAATTGGTGTTGCTTTGGCGACCATCAGTCAGAATGAAATTTGGGGTTGCGGAAGGTGTGGACTGGTGGTTGCAAGAAAAATGTGGGTGGCCGGGGTAACAGTTTGTTATTATTTTATTATAAAGTTTAAATTAGTTTGGATTAAACATGATATAAGTTTTGAATAAATTGATATGGTTGTGGATAAATGTATATGTGGTAGATATTTGTGATTATTATTTCCTGCCATTTCCTCGGCATTTTCTTCTGAAACTGATCGGCATAAAATGCCGACTGTTTTGGTTTTTGCCACCATTAGGAAAATGTACTGTTATAAGTAGGAGTTTACTCAGTAGGTCTAACTGCGAGGTAAGAATGAAGAAAATCGTAGAAGTCGAAGTTTAGAATGTGGAGCATTGAAACAATTACACTAGTTGTCTTCCTAATTTACCTTTAGTGTTGTTTCGATTTCTTGAACTTTGCTTTGGTAGGTGATTGCTCTCTCGTACTACGTCATCTCCTACTTCCCCGGAGGATCAGCTGGGCTGAAATTCTTATCTTCAACTCTTACCTCTTCAATACTCAGATGTTTCGGAAGATGAAATTGATTTCTACGTTCTTGATAAAAATTGGCGTGTTCTGTGAAGTTTTGTAGCACACAACGGAGTTGGGAGTGGCATTTATAGCAGACTGAGCTGTTTTTATCATCTTATTAGTTGCACCTGTGCCAAATTGCAGAAACACATATGTTTGAACAGATTTTGGGCAGACATTATTTGGGAACGTGTGACAAATTGTGTATACCATTCTGCTGTGTAGATTTTACCTGACAAGATCCTAATCTGATTTTGTTCGTTACACAGCTTTTGGTTGGGCTTTCTAATAGTTTCAATTCAAAAGGTGTTGAAAAAAGGATATAGAAGTATTTTTTTTAGAATTTTGTTTGGTAAGTGTTATGAACACGGGTAAATGATCGGGTTACTTATGGGTCGATGAAGGGGTTGATTATTTAACTATGAGATTTGTTTATGACTTTTTCTACCTCGTCTATCTATTTTTTTGGATGCTCGAGGCTCGTTTGAGATAACCTTGCAATATCAATATTAGATATATCTTTTGAGAAAAACTTATTGTCTTATTCCTTTCATCACCAGTCATTTAAATACAAGATAAGTATTAAATTGATATCTAAGAAATATGCCCATTATTCCATGTCTGGGCTCGAGATCGTAGCACTTGTTAAAGGAAAGTAAATAAATTCCAATCAATCTGATTCCTTATTTTCTAAACTTCACATGAGTAAACCTTTCATACAACACATAAATTTCACGCCTCGAGATCATGACGTAGATGTCATCTGACATTGTTTACAATTTCATTGAAAATAATTAGACTCGTAGCAAATATCCAAAAATAAATCTAATTATTAAAGAACATTGTCTTTACATATTATAATACGAATAATGCGGAAGCTGTTCTTACAAAGAAAAGTGCGAAATGCGGAAGCGAATAAACTATAATAATGAAATCAAGGACTTGGTCTTCATAATTCTGGATTTTTGGACCAGCTCCAAAATTGATCTTGTTTCGTCTTTTCCACATGTTCTTCATTATTACATGGGGAGGAACGTAAGGGGTGAGCGTTTTGGTTAACACTCAACAAGTGGGGGCCGATCGAATATGTAACGTACAGTACTTTTTACTACTTTTTAAAATTTGCGGAAAATTGAAAATTTCTTAATTAAATAATGAACCTTCAAAATTTGATAAAATAAACTGTACGTCTCAAAATAATGTCTGCCAAAAGTATTTTCTTGAACCTCAAAATCGTAACATAAAACCAGAGTATTTCAACATTTCAAATATCATTAAAATTTAGGCGGTCCTCGGGTCTAGCCTCTTGCTCAGTCCAAGCCTGCTCCTTGGTCCCCACCCCTAGTCTTCTCGAAAGCATCCTCACCTGCACCGATCAAGTCTAGTGAGTATAAAGACTCAACACGTATAAACTAGGAGTAACGAATAATACGTAATAAAACCACATGAAACTTCAAAATAGCGCATACATACTTGAAACTTGAACTTGCAATAAACTTGAACATACATACATAACATAGATGTGCTATACATGAAATCTGTTCATAAACATGCTTGCATACTTGTACATACATAACTTCATCATTTTGCGTAGATGCATGTTTCAAAGCAAGTGACCCATAACATAATCGCCTGATCAGACTAAACCACAGTACTGGGCTGACATGGAAAAATCCACTGCCACATATGTGAGATCCCCGTTCATGCTTTAACGGGCGGATTGGTCCCCGTTCATGATTTAACGCTTTTCAATCTTGATCTAAACCCGTTCATGCTTTAACGGGGTGGGTTGGTCCCTGGTCATGCTTTACCGCTTTCCAACCCCATACATAATTTGGTCACAAGACATTTAGCATACCTCAAAAACTTAAAAATATTTTTTTTGCACGTCGAACATACTTACTTGGCGTTGAGGGATTCGTTGGATCTCGCTTGGGGCCGCTGCTGCAAATACTAACATGAATTTAAATACTTAACTTGCATAACTTAGACGTAGGTACTCGAGCTCACCACCAAAGTGATTAAATAGCTTATGAAATTCTTGTTCACTCGGGATTTGACCTCTTTTAATCATCGTACTAAACCATGAAATAAAACCTCAAAGTAATCAATAACATTTCCCAAAAAGTGAGGTACACGGACCCCATGCCTGGGTCTGTGTACAGGTCCGTGTACATACTGTAAAAACACACCGAAAAGAAGGAATGGCACGGACCCCGTGTCAGGGTCCGTGTGGGGGTCCCTGTGGGCGTCGCAAATTTGACACAGGAAAGAAACAAAGGCACGGACCCCGTGTAAGGGTCCGTCCCGGGGTCCAGGTACCTGCGCTAATTGGAAATCCACGAAAATTTAATACATGTATTGCTTAACATTCTAAATTTGATCGTACAGACTATGAACCGACACCTCAAGACCCATCCTAAGGTGCTACCACATTGATACAACCTGTGCAAACACCCCGAATCAACGACGCCCATCCTAACACAATACCATCTCATAAACACGGAAATTGACACCAATCGTTTCTTACGACTTATAATGAATTCAAGTGCCTATCGACACTAACCGGCATACAAAATACCAACCCAACATCATACTAATCATACCTAGACGCAGCAACGATCACCCGTCGATCCCCAACGAAGCCTGCAACAATAAAACTTCAAGAACACATCAATACATAATTTTCTGAAAAATGCAGTTTGATCAGTCCCACGAAAAACACCATAACTCACTCAATTTTTATTCAAATAATTCGAATTTACTATCAAATCAAAGGTATCAAAAATTTCTACGTTTTATATGTTGAAAGTTTTCTCAAAATCACGATCAAAAAATCGCAGTTTTAAATATGACAGCAAAAATCGAGATTTGTGATCCAAAAACCGTTTCAAAATTGATCCAAACATCATTGCTCAAACTTCTACCCATCACACACGTATATTTATGCATAAATAACAACACAACACATAATATGACGAGATCGATGCATAAATGAAAGAATATACGTGCCTTTTGAATTAAAATTTACCGACACAGCGATACCGAAGAGGAGATGGTGCGAGGATTGATCCGGGACGAACGTGACGCTAAAATCCTTGAAGAGAACACACAAAAATTTGCTGGAAGATGGAGAGGGAAGGGGGCGGCTGCAAGGATTCTTAGAATCCTAGGTTTCTTTTCAAAAATATGAAATGAATGGATGTATATGCGTGTGTTTTGTGAAAAACGTGAGTAAGTGTGTGTAAAAGCATGTGTGTGCGTGTGTTTAGAAATAATTAGGGGATGATTTTGCTTAATTATACCATTAACCATGCTAAACAAGATACTAATTAAAATGTTAACTCAATTAACAAATTAATTAAAATACTACCCCTACTAATCTTTAAATATAATCCCCTAATTAAAATAAAGAGCACAAGCACTAAATTTTTAAAGTCTTTAAAATCTTAAAATCACCTAATATATAAATTAGGCTTTAAAAGACTAACACTTCATAAATTAATTAAATTGTCTCATCCTTAACTTAAAATAAAATACTGCATTAAAATTTTCACCAAAAGTCGTCGTCGGTCTTTTCCTCGATCCCGTCTCAACTAATCGCCTGAAACATGAAACTCGTGAAATATTTTAACGTGCATCACATAAACATGAATAATTTAAAATAATGCAATTAAATAAATCATGCATGGTTAACACTCAATTCAAATTTAAATAAATGATTTAATAATTAAGTAAATGCATGGGTTATATGTGTATTGAATTTGGGCTCTACAGAATACCCGAATAACAAGTTACACATATGCATATCTTTAAAGTGATCATATTTCAAAGTAGAGGGTCGAAAATGGGATAGACGATGTTCAGAACTTATATCGATCTGATCATATCAAACAGAACAAAATCATAAAAGAACAAAGTCTTATCAAATCAAAATCACATATTGAATACATGTCTTATAACATTGACCATGAACAATCCTTGATGTTGGGTACCCTCAGGGTCCTTCTCCTGTAAATGAGCTTCATTTGAGGTCTTTTCTCATAGACATGCTCTCTCTGGGGTTTTTCCCTCACAAGCTTTTCCATTGCGCCATCATTCGAATCATATCAAACTAACTTATACCATTGGGACGACACAGACGGATGGAATGGTTCAAATAAAAACGAATAGGATCAGAACAAAATTTAGCAAAAGATGCAAATACAAAACAAATTATTCAAAGCAAAACATACAATATACGATCGAATTTGAAAACATACAAAGCCTTTAAAACATATATTCAAAGGTGTGGTTCGAACTTGATTGAAGTTTGGACAGAACCTAGGCTGAACTTGAACAGGACTTAGGCATATTTTGGACAACACCTCGAATAAGTTCTGGACGCGATCCTCAAGGCAGGGCAACACTTTAAAATGCTGGTTATAAACTGTAGAATCTTGACTGAAAACACACAATTTTTGTTGCTCGAGGTAGACTTGATCGTAACTAGATTGGTGTTCGACTGCTTCCCAAACTCTTGGTGCTCAATTGGGTGCTGCTTGGCTCGAAGTAAGGTAGATAAATAGAGCGAAAGACATCGTAAAATTGTTGGCTAGATGTTGTACGAACTCGACTAGTTACTCACGAACACAACTTCTTGCTCGACGAGGTCTGACTCGGTTGTAACTCGATTGTCACCAGACTTCTTTGGGAACTTTTTGGATTGAATTATAAGTGAACAATGTACATAATGCTGCCTTGAAACGTTACTTCGCTGCTGCATGAAGTCGGTTTCGAAGGCACGATTTTGGTAGCCTTGTGTTACTCGAATTGTTGAGAGGCTTTGGAAGGATTTTGTGTAGCGTTTCTTCAGCATATGGTAGGGTATTTATAAGACAAAATATAGATGTAGGGCTTCCCACTCCCACCAATTTTTGGCCTTCAAAATACCTCAAATAATGGTCCAAGTTGCTAGCCAATTCAAGAGTCGTCTAGATTAGTTAAAGGTCACTTCTTGCAACTTAATTACGTTCAACTCCTAGCTCAACTCTTGACTGCATTTTTGGACCAAACCTGTGGACCCTCTCCTAGACCAACCAACCCACGGCTACAGCCCCCATACATGTGGACGTGCATGTTACTTCAACAACAACTCCCTCAAGCCCCCTTCTTCTTAGCACGCCTACTCGTTCAACCCTCGGCTCGCAACCAGCCACACGTGGACCTCCCTAGACCATATCTTGGACCCACCAAGACCCGCACCATAGCCTGGTTCAACCCACGTAGCCGAGCCCTTCTTCTTTTCATTACCCGATCGACTAGGCAACACCACACACCCTAGAATTCGATCGGCTCTACCATGGCACGATTCAAATCCAACTCTAGCACCTAGACAACCTCGACCTGAAAGCACATAGCCCTTACAAGCCTTAACCTAGCAGGCCCTGATATGCATGAAGGAAAAACCTGAGCACATAATCGAGTTAATGCATATTTTCATGTAAAAATCGTGTAACACCATGTAATTCAATGTGATTGATGAGAAAAAGAAGGCATAGGGCGTGCCTTTGTGTATTTACGCTCGAAACCTTTGAGATAATCACGTAGAACGTGTACCGGAGAGACGGAGAAGGATTTCTATGAAAATCTTGGGGAAACCGACAGCTTGCGGCTGGAAAAAATCGAGAGAAAGCTGCTGCTGAATGGTATGGAGGGGGCGGCCAAATGAGGGTGGAATAATTAGGGTTTGAGTGTAGGGTATTAAATAAAATATTAGTGTCAATGGGCTCCTTTATTAAAAACAAAGGGATAAAAAGGGTTTTAGGACCAATAAGCAATAAAATAATCCCAACAAGCCTCAAAACATTCTCGAAAAATATTTCGTTTTGGTACGTTTTTGAAAATATTGTCCAAGTCCTCTAAAAGTCCCCCGACTCGTTAAAATTTGCGTACCTGTTTAAAATATGACCCGATGAGTAAAAATACCCCGCCAAGGCCCAACTTCAAAAATCTCATTTAATTACACCATATACTAAATAATTAAAACTAATTATTTAATAAAAAGATTTTTCCTTAATTATCTATGGTCTTCGTTCCTCGTTCGAGCCTGAAAACTACTAAAAATCCTTATACATGAAACTTTAATAAACCAAGAATTAAAAACAAATATCCATGCAATAAACATGTATTTAATGCATTAATACAATTTAATACAATACATAAGAGATTCGATAACTTGAGGTTTATATATATATATATATATATATATGGATGGAGGTTCTAAATCTAAATATCCTTTAAGTGTGTTTATATACAAGGTTGTTAGGTTCAAGAAATCCGAGCAATCTCGATTTTGGTGATAACCAAACTTGTTATTTTATTTCTAAAATATTTACTCAAGTAGATGTCAATTTAAAAGTTCAAGGTTGCAGAAACAAAAATCCAGCTTAGCTCTAATGACCCGTACTTGCTTTACTGCTTAAAATATGCGGAAAATAAAACATTTTCTTTTTATTTAAATAAAAAAATTCTTAACTTTTAAACCTAATAATTAGTTAACTAATATTTTCGAAAATTTTAAGTAATAAATCTAAGAAATTAGAAACTTAAAAATAAAAAAAAGCAAATACTGATTATTTTAATTCATAAAAATGATTCATGTCAAACATCCATAAAACATTTCAAAACTAACCTAATAATAATTTTTTTTACCAACAATAAGTAATATAAAACAAATCAGAGTAATAAATAAATTATAATGTGCCTAAAAACTCATAAACTGCAAGGAAATCAGGCGTGCACTGCATATGGTCCGAGCTTGCTCACTTGTTATCGCCACCAGCCTCCTTCAATGCCATCTGCATCAATCAATTCTAGCTAGTGTAAAGACTCAGCATGTACAAACCGCGAGTAACAAAGACTACATAATAAAATAAAATCAAGCAAAGTAAACATAATTAATACGTAAAATAACACATGCACAAATAAATATGACCTGAGTTCCCTGCATAAATAATTCTATAAAACATGCTCCATGCCTGACATAACATAAACTTAATCATTTTTGCGTAGAGTTCCACTCATTGAAATGTGGCACCATAACATAATTCGTTTGATCAAACTAATGCCACAACTCTTGGACGGCAAGGATCACCACAAATCTTGAACTGAATATCCATTACCAATCATAAGATAAGTTGGAAAGGTCCCCGAACACGTTCTACGGCTTTCAGACCGCTACATGCATAATTTGGCCACAAGACATGTAAGGTCCAAAATTAAGACGACGTAATCAAACTGCATGCAAATCTAGGAAATATGAAAAATGAGTAATTAACTGATTTTAATTGCTATTTGATTATGTGACATACATGTTTACATGTTAAATATGATTTTATTATCATTTTGCATAAAATTGTATTTTTAAGGAATATTCAAGTGACGATCGAGGAACGGGGACCGAGGGATGAAAAAAATGTAAAATGTTTTAATTAAATAATTATTTTTAATTATTTAAAATATGGTTGTTGGATATTCATATTTTTGAAAAATAGGGGTTTTGAGGTGATTTTATTCGCAAGGACGTAAATTTTATCGGTGTTGGTTTTTCAACAAAAATGCGAGCTTTTTGGCAACCCAACTATTTAATTCACAAATTTATTTAATCAAAGCTATGATAATATTTTATTTAAATCCTAAACAAGCACTAATGGGCCTAAACTTGGCTTAATAGGTCTAAGCTTGAGTTAATAACTTTATTTACTATATAATATACAAATCTCCACCCAAAACCCTACATAAGTCACGGCCACACACCCCACATATTCTGAAAAACTCTCCCCACCCAACTCAAAGACCCCACGGCACACACAACTCAAGGAGGAGGGATTTTTTCGGAGGATCAAAGAAAAAAACAAGCCAAAGGGTCCTCTCCGTTCTTCGTCGTCAACGTTTATTCGAGCGTATATAACGCAAAGGCATGCCATACATCTCTTTTTCTCATCCATCATATCATATTATTGTTTGAATTATTGTATGCATGAAGAACATGGAATTATTTTCACAATTTTCGGTATGTTGCATGTATACATGAGGAAAGAGGACTTTTGATCGAAAAGAACTTGTTCTAAGCGGGATGAGGGGCTGCCATGATGTCTTTTATGTTTAAGCAAAGCTATTATGTGAACTAGAGTCCTAACCAATCATCTAAACCACGACAGAAAGCAATAGAACAAGGAAAAACGTAAAACTTGCTGTCAAGGGTTGGGGTGATCGGGTTCCTTGTTCAAGGGTGAGGCATGATCTTGGCTTGGGCCAGGGCTCGGCCAAGGGCTGTCAAGGGTCAGGGCTAGAGTCCTAGCTTGGGGTCTGGGGAAGAGTCCTAGCCATGCTAGGACTCTACCCGAGAAGCAGCAGCTGTCGCGTGTAGGGGTGCGCAGCTTGTTGGGAGGGAAGGGCTCAGTCCAAGGCTCACGGGCTGGTTCAGGGTCTGGAGCGCCGGCTAGGTCCACAAGTCTACAAAGTTAGAGTCCTACCACCTTAAGGAACCTCGGCCAGAATAGGGGTGACTTGGGGTGGCTCGTTTTTGAGTTGGGGTTGGTTTCGGGGTGAAATTAGGGTCCAGCAGGGTACTTTAGGATGTTGGTCAAGTTTTAGATCAACATGGTTCAGGGGTAACTCGTGAAAATCGAACGTTGGCTCGGGGTCGAAGTTTAGGTGTCAATTTAGGGTTTTAACTACTGAAAAATTGAAAAACGGCTCACGGGGGTCGATTCGTGGTTCATAACGGCTAAAATAATATAAAAAGAATAAATTTTGAATTTAGGAATTTTATATTAAAGTTTGGGATTTTTCGGGATTAAAAAACACCGTCAAAACAATTATTTAAAGATAAATGAAAAAGTCTAATATTTAAGCTAAATAAAATTATGGAAAAATTCATGTAAGCTTAAATAATTATTCGGGACATGTTAGAGTCAAAAATCAAGAAAAAAAAGTCAAAAACGTAAAATGTCAAGTCTAGGGGTAACACAGTATTTTTACACCTAAAAATTAGTAAAGGTCATGGTAGTGCCCTAAATGCTGTTTTTATGATATTATGCTTATTTTTAAATGTTTATGATTAAATTATGATTTTAAATGTCTAAGGGATTTTTTTTATGATTTAAGGAAGACATTTAAAATACATGTTGCATGATTGGTTTTAAAAAGGAAAATGTGATGTTATTCATGATTTTTATAAAGTAATGAGAATTTTAAACGTTGAAGGAAGTGAAGTAATTGTGACTAATTCGATAATATTGGAGATATCGTGAGGGTTATGGTCCCAGTGGGAGCTCAACGATCGAGTTTCCATCGTTACGAATATGTGGTAACAGTTTTGTGGTAACGGTAAGAATGGGAATATCGTGTGGGGAAAAGGTCCCCGAGGGAACCCATTTGTGGGAAAAGACCCAGAGGGAACATCAACGATCGTATTTCTATTCGAAAAAGGATAGGCCAAGGCTCAGTTGACCGGTGAGAGTGTCGCTGATGTCCCCGCCGCCCAGTACTGTGGTTACATGTTGATGGATCCATCGACTTTTGAGGTTTATGTCATGATGAGGAAAGTCACAATTAACGATCTGAATTAAACGAAAGGAAAAGGAAAAGGAAAAGGAAAAGGAAAAAGGAAAAATGTTTTATGTTATATCATGAAATGTTACGTAAAAGTATTTTCACTGTTGCATGTGGTTTTATATGTATTATTTGCTATAAAGATTATGGTGTGTTAGTTTTTAGACTCACTAGGTGTGATGGATGCAGGTAAGGTTGAAGGAGGGCTTGACGGATGATTTGACTAGACTGATGGCGCACACAACCCGATGACCAGCGATTCTACTTTTTCCGCATTTATGATTTATGATTCATGATTTACGTTAAAGATTTTTAAGACTATTTATTTATGCTTTTTGAGAGATTTTTGAGAGGTTTAGTATGAGCTATACTTTTCAAACTTATTGTTTTTTAGGTTTTGTAAAACAGTTGACGATTTCATTTTTATGACTATTGCACTTGATTTTTTTAAAATGCTAGATGGATGATGTTTTATTTTAGAAGGGTAAAATATTTTATATTTTCATGCGGTAAATGTAAATGGCCGAAAATTGAGTGTTTTAAAAAAATAATAAAAAAAAGAAAAAATTCTAGTACTTTTAAAGCAATAAAAAGGACAGAAGTTTCAGTTGGTATTAGAGCAAAGGTCCTGTAAAGGGTTGTGCCACCATCAGCGCCGAAAAGATCAGTCGTCAAGCCTCAAGTTGTAAGTTTTTACATGCTTTATATGATTCGGTATGATGTTACCTGCATGACTTCATGAATATTATGCTTATTGTACATGTTTATGAGCTTTTTAAGTATTTATGCTTTGCATGCTTGAATTGCTAAATGGGATAGGACATGTCGCATGATTAGAGAACTTAGATTTAAATACCTGTTGGTTACGTTAGAATTTGGAAAACGTTCAGATAAAATGCCTCCTAGACGCGCTCCCGTTATTGAGAAACAGGAAGAGAACAGCGTGAATCACCAAGGGAATAATTAAGGAAACGCACCACCACCACCACCACCACCACCAGGAGATGCTTCTACACGTGCATTAGAGGGGATGGCTCATCTTTTCGAGCAGCAGTTACAGCAGCAGCAGCAGTTGCAACAACAGTTACAGCAGATGCAGCAGGCGCCTAGGCCACAGCAAGATATATATGATCAGTTCCGGAGGCTAGGGCCGAAGGAACTTTCTGGTACTACCGACCCTTTTGTTGCAGAGGGATGGATTCGTTCTCTTGAGGTACACTTTCGCTATTTAGATATGGGAGATGCGGACCGTGTGACGTGTACCACTTATCTGCTGAGGGATGACGCTTCTTTATGGTGGGAAGGAGATGAGCAGGGTGCTAACCTTGCTACACTTACTTGGGTTCAATTCAAAACCATATTCTATGAGAAGTATTTTACGGCTGCTGTTAGAGTACGGCTGAAGAGAGATTTTATGAGCCTCCGTCAGGGAGACTCGACTATTGCTAAGTTTGTCAAGAAATTTGATAGGAGCTGTCACTTTGTACCCCTTATTGCCAGGGATGCTGAAGAGAAGCTTAGACACTTTATGGATGGTCTGCGACCTACCATACAAGATAAGGTTATGATGATTCGTCCTGTGGATCATGCTACAGCGGTTACCTATGCATATCAGGCTGAGCAATCCTTGAAGGACATTGACTTTGAGCTACAGCGCAAGAGGCAACTACGCCAAAGTAATAATCAGCCTAACAAGAAGCCATACACGGGTCCTCCTAGACCTCAAGGGCCTCAAAATCCCCAAGGTCCAGTCAAGAAGCCAGCACCATCAAAGCCACAAAATCCTGGAGCACCGAAGCCTGCTGAAAGGCAACCATGCAAAGAGTGAAACCGTTTTCATCTTGGCAAATGTGAATGGGGATCATTCAAATGTTTCTACAGCAAAGAGGCTGGACACAAAGCTATTGATTGCCCCAAGAGGAAAGCAGCTACTACGGCACGAGCTTATGTTATGAATGCCGAGGAAGCTGAGGAAGAGGCAGACACTACACTCATTACGGGTAACCTAGTCGTTTAACATTTTTATATTGATTATTATTGCATGAAATGTTATATTGGTTATTAGAATTGATTTGGGAACAAGATCTAACTTAGCGGAAATTAGGTTGCATGTTCTACATAGTAGAATTTAAGTTATGATTTTAAGAACCATAGAAATGATATTAATATTGTGCCACATTTTATGTAAAGGATGATTTGTTTCGAAATAAAAGTTGAGGGCCAAAAATTTAAAGAAAATCATAACTAAAGGGAATTTCAAAATTTTGGGATTTAAATTGTAATTTTTAAAAAAAAGCTAAGGGACCAAAATGCAACTACCGAATTCTTAAAGGGCCATGAATGTAATTTTTGAAATCTTCAAGGGCTAAAATGAAAAATTCGAAAATATAATTGAAGGGCTAAAATGCAATTGTTCCAGAAATGCTTAAGTTCAACGCGTAATCTTCATATACCTTTGGGAAATTAATGATAGTAAATCCTTAAGCTTCAACATGAAAAGATTTAAAAGACATTTTCGCCGCAGGGAGGATCATCATTCTAGGTGTAGCTACCTATGCATTGCTAGATTCAGGAGCTACACATTCTTTTATATCGAAAACCTTCATCAAAAACTGAATATTATTCCTCAAGATATGGGTCTGGGTTTCAAAGTTTCTATCCCATCCGATGATCTAATGCTCACGTCTAAGATTGTTAAGAATCTGGAGCTTCGTTTATTCAAGGATGTTGTGCGGGCAGATCTTATTGTACTTTCTATGCCCGAATTTGATATTATACTCGGCATGGATTGGCTATCAGCAAATAGAGCTTCGATTGATTGTCGTCAGCGAACAGTGTCTATTCGACCGCCTAGTGGTAAATCTTTTGTCTTTGAGGCGGCGAGAAACAAACAAATGCCGCACATTATCTCTTGTTTATGTGCGAGGAAGCTTATTAAGCATGGATGCCAAACTTATCTAGCATGTGTCACTACTGCACATGAATCTATCAGTCAGAAATTAGAAGATATTGATATTGTGAGAGATTTTCCTAGCGTCTTTCCCGAGGACGTTTCTGGTATTCCACCTGATCGTGAAGTGGAATTCTCTATTGATCTTATTCCGGGCACCGTTCCTATATCTAAAGCGCTTTATCGTCTAGCACCCACTGAAATGAAAGAATTGAAAGATCAAATCCAAGAATTGCTAGACAAGGGTTTCATTCGCCCTAGTTATTCTCCATGGGGCGCACCGGTATTATTTGTGAAGAAGAAGATGGTAGTATGCGTATTTGCATCGATTATCGAGAGCTTAATAGGGTCACCATCACAAAATAAATATCCACTGCCAAGAATTGAAAATTTATTTGATCAGTTGCAAGGAGCAGCGGTATTTTCTAAAATTGATCTGTGATCTGGATACCATCAATTAAAAGTGAAAGAGTCTGACGTGCACAAGAAAGCATTCCGTACTAGATATGGGCACTACGATTTTATGGTCATGCTATTCGGTCTGACAAATGCACCAGCGATCTTCATGGATCTCATGAACCGCGTATTTCAGCCGTATCTGGATCAGTTTATTATAGTCTTCATTGATGATATATTGATTTATTCGAAGAACAAAGAGGAGCATAGTCGGCATTTGAGGACATCACATAAAGTACTACAAGACAAGAAGCTATATGCAAAATTCAGCAAGTGCGAGTTTTGGCTCGATAGAGTGGCATTCTTAGGCCACATCATTTCTATTGATGGAGTTGAAATTGATCCAAGCAAAGTCGAGGCAGTGAAAGAGTGGCCAGTACCGAAGACTGTTACTCAGATTCGCAGTTTCTTGGGACTTGCCGGCTATTATCGTAAATTCATCAAGGGATTCTCATCCATTGCAGTACCATTGACATCCTTGACTAAGAAGAATGCAAAGTTTATTTAGGGATCCGAGTGTCAAGACAGTTTTGACAAGTTAAAGCAAGCCTTGATTTCAGTACCAATGTTATCTATGCCATCGGGCCAAGGGGATTATGTTCTTTATACCGACGCATCTAAACTTGGATTGGGCGCAGTTCTGATGCAAAATGACCGGGTTATAGCCTATGCGTCGAGACAGTTGAAGATTCACGAGAAAAACTACCCCACTCATGATCTTGAGCTTGCAGCAGTAGTCTTTGCACTAAAGATTTGGAGACACTACCTTTACGGGGAGAAGTGCAAGATATTCATCGACCATAACAGTTTAAAATACTTCTTCACCCAAAAAGAGCTGAATATGAGACAGCACAGATGGCTTGAGTTAGTAAAGGATTATGATTGTGACATTAGCTACCATCCGGGAAAAGCTAATGTAGTGGCAGACGCACTGAGTAGAAAAGCAGCAGTTATCACTCATCTATCACTCCAAAGATTGTTGCAGTCCGAGATACAGCGGTTTGAGCTTACAGTGTATGCTAGGGGCGAGGCCCCTAATCTTGCCACATTATCAGTACAGTCGACCTTGAGAGAGAGAATTCGTGATGGGCAGTCCACTGATGAACAGTTGCAAAAGTGGAGAGCTAGAGACGAAGCCAAGGGTCGGAAATTAAATTCAGAGGTGGATGGTATAGTTCGATATCGAGATCGGCTATGAGTTCATAGTGACGATTCTTTGAGTGACCTTATTATGAAGGAAGCTCATGACACACCTTATTCCATTCACCCGGGTAGCACGAAAATGTACAAAGATTTGCAGTTGCTATATTGGTGGCCAGGCATGAAGAGAGACATTCTGAAGTTTGTATCCGAGTGTTTGACTTGCCAGCAAGTTAAAGCAAAGCATCAGATACCAGCGGGGAAATTGAAGCCACTCCCTATTCCCGAGTGGAAATGAGAAAATATCACTATGGACTTTGTAGTGGGATTGCCAAAGACCGTTAAGGGTTTGAATGCCATTTGGGTGATAGTAGATCGTCTTACAAAATCAGCGCATTTTCTACCTATTAAGACGACGTTCACCTTGATTCAGTATGCCGACTTGTATATTCGAAAGATAGTTCGGCTGCATGGGATTCCTGTATCCATCGTTTCTGACAGGGATCCGAGATTCACTTCATCTTTATGGAAAAGTCTGCGTGCGGCAATGGGGACCAAGTTATTGTTCAGTACAGCGTTCCATACTCAGACCGATGGCCAGTCAGAGAGAGTTATACAGATTTTGGAAGATCTACTGCGAGCTTGCGTTATTGATTTCCAAGACAGTTGGGAACCAAAGTTACCTCTAGTGGAGTTCACCTACAATAATAGCTTCCAATCATCAATCGGGATGGCTCTTTTTGATGCACTTTATGGAAGGAAATGTAGGTCTCCTATTCATTGGGACGAGGTTGGGGAAAGAAGATATATTGTTCTGGATGTGATTGAAGAGACTGCCGCGCTTGTAGTCAAAATTCGTGAGAGAATGAAGACTGCACAAAGCCGACAAAAGAGTTATGCGGACAAAAGACGAAGGGACTTAGAGTTTGCAGTGGGCGACCATGTATTTGTGAAAATAGCACTTATGAAGGGTGTTATGCGCATTGGCAAGAAAGGCAAGCTTAGTCCAAGATTTATAGGTCCGTTTGAGATTTTGGAGAGGATTGGGACACTAGCTTATAAAGTGGCATTGCCACCAGCGCTTGCAGGAGTTCACAATGTGTTCCATATTTCAATGCTGCGGAAGTACAGGTCGAATCTGTCGCATGTGCTTAATTATTGTAATGCCTGAAAATAAAAAAAATAAAAAAAAAATTTGGAAAAAAAAAAATTTTTTTTACTGTTCATGGGTGCTGTTCATGGGTACTGTTCAAGCGCTGCGGCGCTAGAATAGTAGCGCCTAGGCACTAGAATTACGAAAATTTGGCGCTGAGGCGCTAGAAAGTGGCGCTGAGGCGCTAACAGATGCGAAAATTGAATTTGTAAGCTCACTTTGACTTCCTCAATCATTCTCCATCATTTCTTTTCTCCTTCTCCTCCACCGAAACCCTTTCTCCTTCCATTTTCTACATTTCTTTCTTCAATCTATGGGAGATTTGTTCAAGAAAATTATGAAATGATTTTAGATTTGTGATCCTCTTGTCATGGGCTTCACGAGAATGTAAGTATTTCCCATTTTTATTCAAGTTTGGAAATGGGTTGAAGTTTAGAATTGATATTTGAGTTGATATTTGGGATATTAATTTGTTGAAGATGTTATAATTGAGTTGGTTTGAATTTAAAATGGATATGAGCATTGTTTCTTGTTTTTGTGCAAGATCAGTTTTTATGCCTACTGTATTTCGAGTATATGGGACGTTTCTAATTGGATTTTGATGTTATGGTCTTCATCAATCTTGTAGAGCATCGAGTTAGCTTCGATTTGGTTCTTGAATCACTCAATTCCATGAAGAAATGAAGGAGATTTGTAATTTTTTACTAAAACTGGTCAGGAATTCCGAGTTAGTGTAGATTTGTGTACATGCCTTATGTTTATTCAAATTCTGGTATTAGTCGGTTGGGATTCTGAATTTGATGTTCCAATAAAAGTTATAGAGCATTGTCTTATCTTCGAAATGATAACAAATTGGCTTGATTCCATTGGATATTGAGGAAGTTATACTCAAAATAATAAAGTGTGCCAGAAATGTGTTGACGCAGAATTCGTGAGAATGATGTTGTATGTTTCAGATTATGAACAAATGGGTAAACAACTTTGTTTGACAAGATTTTGTGAAGAACAATTGTTGGGCTTTGCGTTTTCTTGCATATCCAATTCGTGGATCTTGATTTGAATCAATATTGAATTAATTATGAATTTTGTACAGAAACTGCTCTATTTTGATAAATGAACCGAGTTCTTGAGTTATAGTATACTTCAAATATTCAAGACTTCTCGACTACACCTTTCGATCTCCTTTTGGTAATATTTGAAAGGTATGTTACGGTCAGTAACATACGAGGTAAAAAATATCATTTTTATTTTAAATTGAAAATTCTATGGCTCGATGAAATATTTGTAATTTGATGATGATTGTTGTCTTGAGATGAGTTTAATATGATATCGAGATGATGATATTGATTTGCATCATTACATTGCATATTGAGCCACTTGTCGATTCAGATTTGATATGGCGGAGGTCGCCTTGATTTATTGATTTGTTGGACGTATGGGGCTATAGTTGAGTTGGCATAGTGTATGCGGAGGTCGCTGCTATGGCCTGAACACTCTCTATACGCGCACCATAGTCCTGGGATTGTAGAACACAGCACCTCACCTCGAGCGGATGAGTCGGTGGATGTTGTTGGGGGATTCTCTTTCCTTGGGTACCCTATGACCAGATGATTCACTTGATCTTGAGATTTATTGATAGTCCACAGCTTCTGATCATGCATTGCATTATATTGCATCTTTATGAATTTAATATGAAATATTTGTCACTTTAATTCTCATATGTTATTGATTGTATCATACTGGGTTTATACTCCCTGGCATGTCCGGTACCTCTTGTTTTCATGTGCCTGACGGTAGGTGAGGCGAGGCTTGGGATGCCAGAGTCCAGCTCAAGGCGAGGAGATACGAGTTAGAGTGGGATTCTTGGGTCTTAGGAGCTATATTATGATGTTGGGATTTCTTTATTTTGGCATGTTGAAAATTATATTTAAAACATTTGAGACAATTAAATTATTTTGACGATGTTTATGTGGATTTGTGAACCACAAATTATGTATTTTACTTGATCATTTGGTTGGTTACAATTATAATTATTAGTATTAGATATCGGACCCGGGGCCCCACATTAGGTGGTATCAGAGCATATGATATTTGGGAACAGGGTAGATCGAGTTAGTTCGAATTGCTTGATTATGTGAAATATTTACTAGCATTTTCAGTGTGCCATAATGTGAAATACCTGATTATAGTTGAGATATTATGTCGTTGAGTTTTATTCGAGATTTTGAGATTTATTGAGTCTCGAGAGCCAGAGATGGTCGATACAAGATTGAGATGATTATGATATTGTGATTTTATCTGTGTTTGATCTATTGTATATCAGACATGGCTACTTGAGGTAGAGGTCGTGGTAGACCTAGACAAAACATACCAGTGGCACAAGATCAGGGCAGTGCTACTCATACTTAGATGGATATAACTCCGGCTCCGATGGAGATACTGTTAGCCAGATTTCAGTCTTTGCACCCATCGATGTTGAAGGGTACGGAGAATGCATTAGAGTGTGAGAACTGGTTGGAGAATATGGATCAGTTATTTGAATCTCTTGAGTATCCAGATGATCGTAGAATCAAGTTAGTTGTTCATCAGTTATTGGATGTTGCTAAGAGTTGGTGGATCATGACTAAGAAATCTTTAGAGGGTCGAGGTATGATTGTTACCTGGGATATTTTTAAATCTGAATTTTATCAGCGTTTCTTTCCTACCTCTTATAGGAAAGATAGGGGAGCCGAGTTTGCAAATTTAAAGCAAGGGAATATGAATGTTGAGGACTATGTCGCTAAGTTCTCAAATTTACTGAGATTTGCTCCTCATGTAGCATCTGATGAAGAAGCTAAGGCCGATCACTTCATAAATGGTCTTAATTCTGATATCTTTACCCTGGTTAATACTGGAAGGCCTAACACTTTTGCTGAGGCTCTTGATCGAGCCAAAGGAGCTAAAACCGGAATCATTAGGCAGAGAGGTTCTCAGTATATGCAACGACCCCAACAGCCACAGAATCGATAGCAGTTCAGGCAGGGTAATAGTAGCGGTAACAGTGGCAACATAAAAGAGTAGTTTAGGGCTAGAGGGAAACAATTTAAGAGGCATGGCAGTAATTTTTCGAGTTCTAGTGGATCGAGACAGTCTGGTTCAGTTCAGAGCACTGGTTATTCAAGCCCGACTTGTGGTCAATGTGGTGGTAGACATTACACCGATCAGTGTAGAGGAGTCTCGGGAGCTTGCCACTTGTGTAATCAGGTGGGACACTATGCTCGAGTGTGTCCTAACCGTGGCAGTGATATATCTCAGAGTGGGGGATCATCGAGACAGACACCTCACAAGAACCGCCAGACCCCTACAGTTCATTCCTATCAGCAGTCAAACCGATCAGATCAGAACAAACAGAGTGGTAGCCACAAAGTAGGACAGCCACCTAGACAACAGGCCCGAGTTTGTGTACTCACGGAGGATGAGGCACATAATGCTCCAGATAATGTCATTGCAGGTAATTGTTTTATCCCAGGTTATCCTGCTTATGTTTTGATGGATACTGGTGCATCACATACTTTCATAGCTGAGCACTTTGTCTCATTGCGTTCACTGCATTCTATGCCATTATCATCTACATTATCTATTTCTACTCCACTGGGAAAAGTGATGAGGTCAGCAGAAATGATAAGTGGTTGTGAATTTCGTTATGAGGATAATGTCATTGAGCTTGATTGTATTGTGTTGGAGATGTCTGATTTTGACTGCATACTTGGTATTGACATGTTGACAAGATACAGGGCTACTGTAGACTGTTTTCAGAAGAGTGTTAAGTTTAGGCCTGATATGACAGATCACTGGACATTCTATGGGAAGGGTTCTCGAGCTAAGATTCTTTTGATATCTGTTTTGTCTATGACTCGTTTGTTGCAGAAAGGAGCAGAATGTTTCTTGGTGTATGCAATTTATATTTCAAGGTCAGTACCTATATTGATAGATATTCCAATTGTTAGTGAATTTTCAGATGTATTTCCAGATGAAATTCCAGGATTTCCACCAGTCAGAGAGATTGAGTTCAACATTGAGTTGATGTCAGGTACACAGCCTATTTCTAGAGCTCCTTATAGGATGGCGCCAATTGAACTGAAGGAACTAAAGGAACAACTTGAGGATCTATTGGCTAAAGGATATATAAGACCAAGTGTTTCACCTTGGGGTGCTCCGGTTTTATTCGTGAAGAAGAAAGATGGGTCTATGAGGCTTTGTGTCGATTATAGACAGTTGAATAAAGCCACAGTAAAGAATAAGAATTCTTTGCCAAGGATTGATGATCTCTTTGACCAATTGCAGGGTTCTTCTGTATATTCTAAGATTGATTTAAGATCTGGATATCATCAGTTAAGAGTTAGAGAGGCAGATGTGCCTAAGACTGCTTTTCATACCAGGTATGGGCATTTTGAATTTTTGGTTATGCCTTTTGGGTTGACCAATGCACCTGCGGTATTTATGGATTTGATGAACCGTGTGTTTCAACGGTATATAGATCAATTTGTTGTGATCTTCATTGATGATATTCTTATTTATTCAAAATCTGAATTTGAGCATGCCGAGCACTTGAAAGCTGTTTTGCAGATTTTGAGAACTGAAAAGTTGTATGCTAAATTATCCAAATGCGAGTTTTGGTTGGATAGAGTGGTTTTTCTTGTACATGTGATTTCGAGTGCTGGTATATCAGTTGATCCGAGTAAAGTTGAGGCAGTCATCAATTGGTCTAGACCGACATCAGTTCCCGAGGTGCGTAGTTTTTTGGGTTTGGCAGGATATTATCGCAGATTTATTGAAGGATTCTCACAGATTGCGAGGCCAATTACTCAGCTGACACAAAAGAATGCACCATTAATTTGGTCTCGGGCATGTGAGGCTAGTTTTGTTGAACTTAAAAAGAGATTGACTAGTGCTCCAGTTCTGACTATTCCATCAGGTGTAGGAGGATTTACAGTGCACTGATGCTTCACATCAAGGACTGGGTTGTGTATTAATGCAGCATGGTCGTGTTGTTGCCTATGCTTCACGACAGTTGAAGCCACATGATTCTAAACACCCAGTACATGACTTGGAACTAGCAGCAGTGGTTTTTGCTTTATAGATTTGGCGTCACTACTTGTATGGGGAGACATTTGAGATATTCACTGATCATAAGAGTTTGAAATACCTCTTTTCACAAGCTGAGCTGAACATGAGACAGAGACGTTGGTTAGACTTGTTAAAAGACTATGCTTGCGAAATAAAATATTATCCAGGCAAGTCTAATGCAGCAGCCGATGCCTTGAGGAGAAAAATATGCAGTATGTCCTTGATCACTAGCAGTGTATTTGATCTAGTAGAAGACTGTTGTCTTTCTGGTTTGGATTTTCTGGTAGATACTCAACCTGTAAGAGTATTTGTGATTCAGGCAGAGCCAGAGTTGTTTGTAAAAATTATAGAGGCCCAAAGGATAGATCAAAGCATTCAGAAATCAGTTGAACTCGTCAGATCAGGACATCGGTCAGAATTTCAGGTCAATACTGATGGTATTTTGTTTGTGAATGATCGTATTGTAGTTCTTAATATTTCAGAATTGAGGATACAGATTTTGCGTGATGCTTATTGCAGTAAGTTCAGTGTACACCCTGGAAGTAAAAAGACGTACAATGACTTGAAGAAAAAATTTTGGTGGAAAAGAATGAAATCTGACATAGCAGAATTTGTATCTTGTTGTTTGAATTGTCAACAAGTGAAAGCAGAATGGAAGCGACCAGGAGGTCTTCTGCATAGCCTTAAGGTTCCAGAATGGAAGTGAGACCATATCACCATGGACTTTGTCACGAAATTGCCGAGGTCGTCGAGGGGTTGCGATGCAATTTGGGTTATCGTTGACAGATTAACCAAGTCTTCGTGTTTCATTCCTTATCAGATGACATATAGGCATGATCAGATGGCTAGATTGTACATCAGAGAAGTTTTGCGATTGCATGGTGTGCCTAAGTCCATTATATCAGATCGTGATTCTAGATTTTCTTCTCATTTTTGGTAGAGTTTACAAGAGGCCCTTGGTACTCGTTTGCATTTGAGTACAACATATCATCCTCAGACAGACGGACAGTCAGAACGTACTATTCAGACATTAGAGGATATGCTAAGAGCTGTAGTGATGGATTTCGGTATTGGTTGGCAGGATTCGTTACCACTTGTTGAGTTTTCTTATAACAATAGTTATCAAGTGAGCATTGGAATGTCACCATTTGAAGCACTATATGGCAGGAAGTGTCGATCTCCTTTGTATTGGGACGATTTATCTGAAGCACCAATTGTAGGACCTGATATGATAAGAGATATGACAGAGAAGGTGAAATTGATTCAGAGTCGTATGCGAGCTGCTCAGGATAGGCAGGCTAAGTATGCGAACATCAGAAGACGACCATTGATTTTTGAGAAAGGTGACAGAGTTTTTCTGAAAATATCTCCTTTCCGAGGTACAGTTAGATTTGGAAAGAAAGGAAAATTATCACCGAGATTTGTAGGTCCGTATGAGATTTTGGAACGTGTTGGTGATTTGGCTTATAGATTAGCTCTTCCTCCTGCATTATCAGGTGTTCATGATGTTTTTCATGTGTCTATGTTGAGGAAATATCATCCAGATCCTTCTCATGTACTTCCACCTGACGAGGTTGAGTTAGATCAAACTTTGAGCTATCTTGAGAGACCGATTAAGATTCTAGACAGAAAAGATAAGCAACTCAGAAATAAATTGATACCGTTGATTAAAGTACAGTGGAACAGACATGGTGTCGAGGAGGCAACTTGGGAATTAGAAGATAAAATGAGACATAAATATCCAGAGTTATTCAAATAAAGTACGCTTCTATTCTCGGTTTTATTTTAAGTATTGATCATTACATCTTAGACTTGAAAGAGATGATTGATTTCGAGGACGAAATCTATTTTTAGAGGGGATGAATTGTAATGCCTGAAAATAAAAAAAAATAAAAAAAAATTTAAAAAAAAACTTTTTTTACTGTTCACGGGTACTGTTCATGGGTACTGTTCAAGCGCTGCGGCGCTAGAATAGTAGCGCCTAGGCGCTAGAATTACGAAAATTTGGCGCTGAGGCGCTAGAAAGTGGCGCTGAGGCGCTAACAGATGCGAAAATTGAATTTGTAAGCTCACTTTGACTTCCTCAATCATTCTACATCATTTCTTTTCTCCTTTTCCTCCACCGAAACCCTTTCTCCTTCCATTTTCTACATTTCTTTCTTCAATCTATGGGAGATTTGTTCAAGAAAATTATGAAATGATGTTAGATTTGTGATCCTCTCGTCATGGGTTTCACGAGAATGTAAGTATTTCCCATTTTTATTCAAGTTTTGAAATGGGTTGAAGTTTAGAATTGATATTTGAGTTGATATTTGAGATATTAATATGTTGAAGATGTTATAATTGAGTTGGTTTGAATTTAAAATGGATATGAGCATGGTTTCTTGTTTTTGTGCAAGATCAGTTTTTATGCCTACTGTATTTCGAGTATATGGGACGTTTCCAGTTGGATTTTGATGTTATGGTCTTCATCAATCTTGTATAGCATCGAGTTAGCTTCGATTTGGTTCTGGAATCACTCAATTCCATGAAGAAATGAAGGAGATATGTAATTTTTTACTAAAACTGGTCTGGAATTCCGAGTTAGTGCAGATTTGTGTACATGCCTTATGTTTATTCAAATTCTGGTATTAGTCGGTTGGGATTCAGGGATTCTGAATTTGATGTTCAAATAAAAGTTATAGAGCATTGTCTTATCTTCGAAATGATAACAAATTGGCTTGATTCCATTGGATATTGAGGAAGTTATGCTCAAAATAATAAAGTGTGCCAGAAATGTGTTGACGCAGAATTCGTGAGAATGATGTTGTATGTTTCAGATTATGAACAAATGGGTAAACAACTTTGTTTGACAAGATTTTGTGAAGAACAATTGTTGGGCTTTGAGTTTTCTTGCATATTCAATTCGCGGATCTTGATTTGAATCAATATTGAATTAATTATGAATTTTGTACAGAAACTGCTCTATTTTGATAAATGAACCGAGTTCTTGAGTTATAGTATACTTCAAATATTCAACACTTATCGACTACACCTTTCGATCTCCTTTTGGTAATATTTGAAAGGTATGTTACGGTCAGTAACATACTAGGTAAAAAATATCATTTTTATTTTAAATTGAAAATTCTATGGCTCGATGAAATATTTGTGATTTGATGATGATTGTTGTCTTCAGATGAGTTTAATATGATATCGAGATGATGATATTGATTTGCATCATTACATTGCATATTGAGCCACTTGTCGATTCAGATTTGATATGGCGGAGGTCTCCTTGATTTATTGATTTGTTGGACGTATGGGGCTATAGTTAAGTTGGCATAGTGTATGCGGAGGTCGCTGCTATGGCCTGAACACTCTCTATATGCGCACCATAGTCCTGGGATTGTAGAACACAGCAGCTCACCTCGAGCGGATGAGTCGGTGGATGTTGCTGGGGGATTCTCTTTCCCCGGGTACCCTATGATCAGATGATTCACTTGATCTTGAGATTTATTGATAGCCCACAGCTTCTGATCATGCATTGCAATATATTGCATCTTTATGAATTTAATATGAAATATTAGTCACTTTAATTATCATATGTTATTGATTGTATCATACTGGGTTTATACTCCCTGGCATGTCTGGTACCTCTTGTTTTCATGTGCTTGACGGTAGGTGAGGCGAGGTTTGGGTTGCCAGAGTCCAGCTCAAGGCGAGGAGATACGAGTTAAAGTGGGATTCTCGGGTCTTAGGAGCTATATTATGATATTGGGATTTCTTTATTTTGGCATGTTGAAAATTATATTTCAAACATTTGAGACAATTAAATTATTTTGACGATGTTTATGTGGATTTGTGAACCACAAATTATGTATTTTACTCGATCATTTTGTTTGTTACAATTATAATTATTAGTATTAGATATCGGACCCGGGGCCCTACAATTATGAACCTCTTCAATTAACTCCAAATACGACATATGAAGAAAGACCTGCCCAGATCTTAGGAAGGCAAGAAAGAAGATTGTGAAACAAAGTCATTCCAATGGTCAAGGTCAAGTGGCTGAATCACTCGGAAGAGGAAGCTACTCTGGAAACCCAGAGAGACTTGAAGAGTCGCTATCCTGATTTATTCGGTAAGTTCTAATTTTAAGGACGAAATTTTATTTAAGGGGAGAGCAATTGTAAGGTCCAAAATTAAGACGACGTAATCCAACTGCATGCAAATCTAGGAAATATGAAAAATGAGTAATTAACTGATTTTAATTGCTATTTGAATATGTGACATACATGTTTACATGTTAAATATGTTTTTATTATCATCATGCATAAAATTGTATTTTTAAGGAATATTCAAGTGACGATCGAGGAACGGGGACCGAGGGCTGAAAAAATGTAAAATGTTTTAAGTAAATAATTATTTTTAATTATTTAAAATATGGTTTTTGGATATTCATAATTTTGAAAAAAAGGGGTTTTGAAGTGATTTTATACGCATGGACGTAAATTTTATCGGTGTTGGTTTTTCAACAAAAATGCGAGCTTTTTGGCAACCCGACTATTTAATTCACAAATTTATTTTATCAAAGCTATGATAATATACAAATCTCCACCCAAAACCCTACATAAGTCACGGCCACACACCCCACATATTCTGAAAAACTCTCCCCACCCAACTCAAAGACCCCACGGCACACACAACTCAAGGACGAGGGATTTTTTCGAAAGATCAAAGAAAAAAACATGCCAAAAGGTCCTATCCGTTCTTCGTCGTTAACGTTTATTCGAGCGTATATAACGCAAAGGCACGCCATTCATCTCTTTTTCTCATCCATCATATCATATTATTGTTTGATTTATTGTATGCATGAAGAACATGGAATTATTTTCAGAATTTTCGTTATGTTGCATGTATACATGAGGAAAGGGGACTTTTGATCCAAAAGAACTTGTTCTAAGCGGGATGAGGGGCTGCCATGATGTCTTTTATGTTTAAGCAATGCTATTATGTGAACTAGAGTCCTAACCAATCATCTAAACCACGGCAGAAAGCAATAGAACCAGGAAAAACGTAAAACTTGTTGTCAATGGTTGGGGTGATCGGGTTCCTTGTTCAAGGGTGAGGCATGGTCTTGGCTTGGGCTAGGGCTCGGCCAGGGGCTGTTCGGGGTCAGGGCTAGAGTCCTAGCCAAGCTATCTAGGACTCGATTTAGGGGCTGGGGAAGAGTCCTAGCATGGCTAGGACTCTACCCGAGAAGCAGCAGCTGTCGCTGCAGGGGTGCGCAGCTTGTTGGGAGGGAAGGGCTCAGTCCAGGGCTCAGGGGCTTGGCTAGGGCGAGTCCTTAGGGTCCTAGGTAGGTGTCCTAGAGGATGGTTCAGGGTCTGGAGAGCCGGCTAGGTCCACAAGTCCACAAAGTTAGAGTCCTACCACCTTAAGGATCCTCGGCCAGAATAGGGGTGACATGGGGTGGCTCGTTTTTGAGTTTGGTTGGTGTCGTGGTGAACTTAGGGTCCAGCAGGGTACTTTAGGATGTTGGTCAAGTTTTAGATCAACATGGTTCAGGGGTAACTCGTGAAAATCGAACGTTGGCTCGGGGTCGAAGTTTAGGTGTCAATTTAGGGTTTTAACTAATGAAAAATTGAAAAACGGTTCACGGGGGTCGAGTCGTGAATCATAAGGGCTAAAATAATATAAAAAGACTACATTTTGAATTCAGGAATTTTATATTTAAGTTTGCGATTTTTAGGGATTAAAAAACACCGTCAAAACAATTATTTAAAGATAAATGAAAAAGTCTAATATTTAAGCTAAATAAAATTATGGAAAAATTCATGTAAGCTTAAATAATTATTTGGGACATGTTAGAGTCAAGAAATCAAGAAAACAAGTCAAAAACGTAAAATGTCAAGTCTAGGGGTAAAACGGTGTTTTTACACCTAAAAATTAGTAAAGGTCATGGCAGTGCCCTAAATGTTGTTTTTATGATATTATGCTTATTTTTAAATGTTTATGAAATGTTCATGATTAAATTATGATTTTAAATGTCTAAGGGATTTATTTTAATGATTTAAGGAAGACATTTAAAATACATGTTACATGCTTGGTTTCAAAAAGGAAAATGTGATGTTATGCATGATTTGTATAAAGTAATGAGAATGTTAAACGTTGAAGGAAGTGAAGTAATTGTGACTAATTCGATAATGTTAGAGATATCGTGAGGGTTATTGTCCCAGTGGGAGCCCAACGATCGTGTTTCCATCGTTACGAATATGTGGTAACGGTTTTGTAGTAACGGTAAGAATGGGAATATCGTGAGGGGAAAAAGCCCCCGAGGGAACCCATTTGTGGGAAAAGGCCCTAGAGGGAACCCTAACGATCGTATTTCTATTCGAAAAAGGATAGGCCAAGGCTTAGTTGACTGGTGAGAGTGTCGCTGATGTCCCCGCCGCCCAGTACTGTGGTTACAAGTAGATGGATCCATCGACTTTTGAGGTTTGTGTCATGATGAGAAAAGTCACAATTAACGATCTAAATTCAACGAAAGGAAAACGAAAGGAAAAGGGAAAGGAAAAGGAAAAGGAAAAAGGAAAAAGGAAAAACGTTTTATGTTATGTCATGAAATGTTATTTTACGTAAAAGTATTTTCACTGTTGCATGTGGTTTTATATGTATTATTTGCTATAAAGAGTATGGTGTGTTGAGTCTTTAGACTCACTAGGTGTGATAGATGCAGGTGAGGTTGAGGGAGTGCTTGACGGATGATTTGACTAGACTGATGGCGCACACAACCCGAGGACCAGCGATTCTACTTTTTCCGCAATTATGATTTATGATTCATGATTTACGTTAAAGATTTTTAAGACTATTTATTTATGCTTTTTGAGAGATTTTTGAGAGGTTTAGTATGGGCTATACTTTTCAAACTTATTGCTTTTTAGGTTTGGTAAAACAGTTGACGATTTCATTTTTATGACTATTGCACTTGATTTTTAAAATTCTAGATGGATGATGTTTTATTTTAAAAGGGGAAAATATTTTATATTTTCATGCGGTAAATGTAAATGGCCAAAAATTTAGTGTTTTAAATAAAAAAGAAAAAAAAATTCTAGTACTTTTAAAGCAGTAAAAAGGGCAGACGTTTCAAGACAACTTACATACCACAAAAATAATATTTTTGCACATTATAAATACTTTAGAACATCGTGTACCTCGTTGGATCATGCCCCAGATTTGCTGCCACAGCTTATAACTTACAACTCAAAATTGCCTATAAACTTGCATCTTACCCGTACGATAAAACGACTTACGACTTACGACTTACCCCCCGACTCGGGAATCAGCTCACCTTTAACCAGCATCCTAACTCACTGTTCAGACCATAGGACCACCTTTGGAACAGGCCTGAACCATCCCAATACAAGACATGCAACTCTAGACCATTCTAGGCTCTATTCGGTCCCATTTTGACACTTTCGGTTCTATACGCCTCCAAGAATAACACGGCTCAAACCATTCCTTATCCTAGACCTACAACATGACCTTAGACCCTAACCAAGTCACTGATTCATCCCTTTCCAACTTAGGTTGTGGGGACCCGGACGTAATTCAATTATTAATCATTCTTTGGGATTAAATGGATCGATTATATAACTAGGTCTAAATTTTTTTTTTCATTAAAGGTGAACCCATCATAACAAGTGTATAAAATCTTATAACAAGTCATGCTTCATTTTAGTTATTGAACAAAATCAAGTTAAACAGCTACAACATGATTTACAATACAACACATGTTCAAAAGAAATCATACAAGCTGGTATTCATCAACTACATATTAGAGTTGTACAGCTAGTTCTACTTCTAAGTCCGAATCACCACTCTAATCTCGAGCTGTCATCCTTTTCTTGACCCTGATCCTGTCCCACCTGTTGTCATGCACACATACAAACACAACAACAGCCGGACAACTCCGGTGAGAATTATATTTCCAGTATAAACAATGTATACATGCAATTCATATAAGCCTATAACAAAGCATAAGACATGTATGAAACAACATATATCATAATCTATGAACACATCATCAATACAAATCTGTAATTCAACTCTGTACAAAGCTTTCAATCAAACTCTTGAACTCTTAATCTTTGACTCGATTCTACGTCAAACTCTTATCGACTATTATCTAGTCTAGGGATCCCGGTTGAATAAGAACGTAACAAATCTCCCACCTACTCTCCCATTCAAGGTGGCGGTACGTTTCTATTCCCGGATTTTGGTCCACTATATCGAGTCTCTACAATAGGAACTGATCTGTCTCCTAAGCACCTCAATATGAACCAAACGTCCAGTGACTTCGCACCTCTGCCAAACTTGGCACCTCTACCAAAGACTCTATCACGATATAGTGACTTGGCACCTCTGCCAAAGACTCTGTCACGATATTTATCTCTTCTTCCATACTTTCTATAACTCAATAGAACAAGCACATAAATCTCAATCATTGCACATACATCAAAGTAATAGCAATATAGTATGTGATTTTGGGAAACTCAAGTTATATCTCACTCGAGTCGTTTGTCCCAGATTCACATTAATTTATACCTTTCTTTTCGCAGTACAAAAGCTGGGAAACTCTTATCTTTCTACTATCGGTTCTGAAACCGTCAACACCAAATCTGGAATGACATATTTGCTAAGTACAATATCAAATACAACTCAACTCAATACCTGCTCTGATCAATACTCAATCTAAGTACATGTCAATGGCATAACGGCACAATATCGATATCCCCGTCAACTCAGACAACAAGAGATACCAATTACAACTCATAACCAATAGCCAATACAATCCGTATCTCAATAATCTGAATTTTTCCCAATCAACATAATCGGAAATTAATAACAATTTCATACGTTACCCGTTCTGCGATCTGTTTTTGATTCTACGATTATCAATATCTCCAAAACACATAATATCAATCAAATATTGATTCCTCCAATACATAATTTTCAAACCATGCTAGACCATAACAAACTTACGTCCTTTTGAAGCCTTTGACGAGAGGAGCACGAAAATATGTTCGGATAAAAAATCTGATAACCGGATCCTTCAAAATCACGATTCCACGATGCAATGAAGCTTTGAGGAAATTTTATGGAACTTCTCGGTTTTCTTCCTTGAAATCTGAAGGAAATGAAGCATTCACGCTTATCAATGTATGGTGAAGATACGTGGCTCTTTTCTTTGTGCTGCACGTCTCACGCATATGCGCGTCCAGCACCGGCGCATATGCGCTAGACATTCTGTCTCGGCGCCTTGAAATCCAGCCGCTCGCGCATATGCGCGCCCTCACTCCGCGCATGTGCGCGAGAAACTCTGTCTCGGAATTTCTGAATTTCACCATCTCGCTCATATGCGCGCCCTGTCTCGCGCATATGCGCGAGGTCTTCTGCCTCGACATTAAGCTTCTCGCGCATGTGCGCGTGGTGGACTGTTCATCCACTCATGTACCATGCTTTCTATGTCTTTTTCTACTCAAATCCCACTCAAATCCCATCAATTGCACTTTAGTCCCTGAAACCTTCATTATTCTCAATTCTTTCGATTAATTAATGTCTAATTACAGGGATAAAATCTCGAGCCTTATATAGGTCTTACGCATAAGTCGTAGATCAAGCCGGCCATGACAGCACCTCGCGTGAGCTCCATGTGCGGCTGTCTTGTTCTTGTTTCTAGTGAATTTCCTACCATACCAGCCTATAAATGACAAATACCAGATTCAACTTAACACCCTAAGACACAATATAGACCCTAGCCATGAGCCCTAACGAAACCCGAACACTAAACCAACCGATCGAATCCAAAACAACCCCATGATTGCGAATGCGGCATATTGCGCTTTACCTATTCTTTGTGCAACCAGCACACTTCAGACCTTTCACGGACTGAAAATTAACATCTAAGCCCAAACTAATACATGCCCATACATAGCAGCAACAGCCCGGACGATCCACACGAACCCTACGCATCAAAAAATCATGAAAACTTGAAGAATCATACACAGAAAAACTGCAGCATGCAAATAAATTTTTTGATTCAAATCCTTCATATAGAAATTTCTTTTTTCATGCATATTTATCCTCAAATACTAGTATATGACAAGATTGATGCGCCAAGAATTGTTTAGAACATGCCTTTATGTAAAAACTCTTGAATAAACAAATATTGGCGCGAGGGAACGTGGAAGATAAACGAAGAATGATTGTTAAATGTTTTCCTTGTAAAAAATTTGCGAAAAATCACCAAAATATGCAGGTAGCATAATGAAGGGATTTTGGCTTCTTGGAAGCCAAGAACCCTAGATTTCTCCCACTTTCTTGTGTGTGTGTGTTTGCGTGCGGTGTGTATGTGCGCGCACGCGTGAGTTTTAGCCCTTTTTTAAAAAAAAACTTTGCAAATTAATTAAATACTAACTAAACAAATTAATTAAGACATAAAATAATAAAATATTAAACATCATACTCAAGAATTAAATCTCCTAATTTTTGAAATTTGCTGATAAGATGCTTAAAATCTTTTAATTGTCCTAAAAATTTAAATTTAACTTTAATTGCTGAAATTCATAAATCATTTAAATTAACTAATTTCTTGGCTTATAATAAAAATATAAAATTTAATTTTTGCACCTTAATCGTCTTCGGTCTCTTATCCCCGGCCAATCATCGAATATTCGCCTGAAAAACTCAACTCGAAAAATAAAATTAAATCCCATAAAATAAATATATAAATATTTAAAATAAATTAAACATTTTGAATGCATAATTTAAATTAATTAACTTATTACTGGTTTTTGAGCACTACAAATCCTCCCCCCTTAACAAAATTTCATCCTCGAAACTAAGGCTTACCAAACAGTCTGGACAACGACTCTTCATCTCGAATTCGATTTCTCAAGTAGCTTCTTCATCGGAATGATTCAGCCACTTAACCTTGACCAAGTTGATAACTTTGTTTCGTAATCTCCTCTCTTGTCTGTCTAGAATCTGAATAGGTCTCTCCTCATATGACAAGTTCGGTGAAAGCTGTAACGGTTCAAATTTCAGTACATGTGAATGATTCGTCATGTACCTCCTCAGCATAGACACATGGAACACATTGTGCACTAATGACAGATTAGGCAGTAGAGCTACACAAGAAGCTAGTGTTCCCACTCTGTCAAGGATTTTGAACGGTCTTGTTAATCTCGGGCTCAATTTAATTCTCTTAACGAATCTCATAACCCCCTTCATAGGTGCTATATTTACAAAAAAAATGGTCTCCCACAAGAAATTCAAGGCCCCTCCTTCTCTTATCAGTGTAACTCGTTTGGTGACTCTGAGCAATGTTCATCTTAACCCGCATTTTGACTACTATGTCTGCAATCTGCGAAAATGTAACGTACCGTATTTTGAACTACTTGAAATTTGCAGAAAAATTAAAATTTTCTTAAACACAAAATAAACATTCAAATTGCGTTCATCCATAAACTGTTCCACCAAAATATTTGAAAAAAAAGATTACAAATAAAATCTGCCAAAGAAAAACACATGTTTAAATATCGTAAATCATAACGTGAAATCAGAGTATTTGAAACATCGCATAGATTTTCTTTTAAAAAAAAAACATGGGCGGTCTTTGGGTTTAGCCTCCTGCTCAGTCCAAGCCTGCTCATTGGTCCCCATCCCTCGTCTCCTCAAAGTCATCCTTACCTACATCGATCAAGTCTAGTGAGTCTAAAGACTAAACATGTATAAACTGGGGATAGCAACTACCACATAATAAAAGCACATGCATCTTTAAAATAGACCGTACATATACTTGAAACTAGAACGTGCATACGAAAGCGTGAACTCACATACATAACATAGACTTGCCATCATCGTAAAAATTTTCTTAACATGCTTGCATTATACATACTTGTACATACATAAACTTCATCATTTTGCGTAGAGATATGTTTCAAAGCAAGTGACCCATACATAAATGCGCCTGATCAGACTAAACCACAGTACTTGGCTGGCAGGGAAATCCACTACCACATACATGAGATCCTCGGTCATGTTTTATCTGGTTGATTGGTCCCTTGTCATGCTTTACCACTTTCAAATCCTAATCTAAACCCGGTCATGCTTTACCGGGGTGGAAGGGTCCTCGGCCATGTTCACCGACTTCCAAACCCGTTCATAATTTGGTCACAAGACATTTTGCATACCTTAAAAACTTAAAAGTATTTTCTTTTGCACGTCGAACATACTTACTTGGCTTTGAGGGATTCGTTGGATCTCGCTCGGGTCCTTGCTGCACATGCTAACGCTCTAACATGAACCGTAATTTCTACAACTTAATCATGTCTATCAAATGCATCACCCATTGACTTACTAACTTATGATCTTCTGGAAATGCTTAAGACTTGACCGATAAACCACATGATAACCCCCGACTCAACCCCGAAACAAATCTTGACAAGAAGTATTAATTTACCCACACAATGGAAGGCACAGAACTTGCATTAAACATAGTTCAACGTTCCCCAATCAAACTTCATAACATATAAATTAACTTTTAGTATACTAGGACGCAACGACTTAATAGTACCCAAAGGAAGCAAGAACACCTAAATTCGAAGCCTAAAATTCGTTTGAAGTAGCGCCTACGACACTGCAGCGGCAGGCTGGCGCCTAGGCACTGCCTGGTGCGTACCGGCAGCGCCTAGGCGCTTGCTGGCACGTACTGGCAGCGCTGCGGTGCTGCTTCTGCGCAAATCCACCCAAAATTATGCACAAGAGTTCCCTAAAATTCTAATTCATGCACAACCTCACCAACCCGAGACAACGCCCTAAAATTCACATGATCACCCCATTGGACACTCCTAAACACAGCAAGGAACCCCCAAAGATTCCCAACAAAGCCTGCAACAAGAAATTCTCAAGAATATGACAAGAACACATTTTCAGAAAAACGCAGTTTGAGCAGTCCCACGAAAGTAATCATAACTCACTCAATTCTTATCCAAATATTTTGAATTTACTGTCAAATCGAAGGTATTAAAAGTTCTACATTTTATATGTTGAACGTTTTTCAAGATAAGCGACCAAAAATTTGCAACAAACGAAAAGACAGCAGACACATTCTTAGATCTAAAACATTTTGGTCCAAAAATCATTTCAAATGTTTTTGCTCAAACGTTTTCACAACATATATGGATTTTCACGCATAATAAACATCACAACACATAATATAACGAGATCGATGCAGAAACAATAGATTATACATGCCTTTTGATATTTAAAATTACCGAACCGGCGATACCGAAGCGGGAATGGTGCGAGGGTTGATCTGGGATGACCGTTGCACGATTTTCTTGCAACAAACTCAACATAAAGTTGCTGGAAAATTTCAGAGGAGCGGCGGCTGCTGAAGTGCTAAGAACCCTAACTTTTCTTCAAAACGAATGGAAATGAAGAGGCAAAGAAATGTGTGTGTATGTTTTAACTTGTATGTGTGTGTGTATACGTCTGTGTGCGTGTGTTTTTAATAAAAATTTGTAACGTGTGCGTGAGTTGGGTAATTAGGGGGGATAATTTAGCTTAAACAAATTATTAACATGTTAATTAAAGTACTAACTAAATTATCGAATTAATTAAAATGCTAACCCATACAAATCTTGAATAAAAACCCTTAGCTTAAAAATGAAATGCACAAGTGCTACATCTTTAAAAGTTTAAAATCATAAAATCACCTAATAATTAAATTAGACTATTAAAATGCTAAAAAAATTAAATAAATCTTTTAAAATGCCCTTTTCTAGCTTAAAATAGAATACCACATTTTAAAATTGTCAAAATCGTCGCCGATCTCTATTCCTCTCGATCCCTAATGGAATAATTGCCTGAAACATGAAATTCGAGAAACATTTTAACGTGCATCACATAAATATAAATAATTTAAAATAATGCAATTTAAATAGATCATCCATTGCTAAAAATCATTTTAAACTTGAATAAATAATTTAACAATTATATAATACATGTGATTTACGTGTACTGATTTTGGGCTCTACAGAAAAAATCTCTGGATCAAGTTCTGATCTCTCGCCAACCTCTCTCAATAAATAGGCGATCTATATTTTCTTCCATATAATGCCTCGTAAGGAGCCATAACTATTGACGACTTAAAAATGTTGTTGTACTTGAATTCCATTAGAGGTAGCTTCGATTCTCAACTCCCATAGAAATTGAACAAAAAAGCACACAGTAAATCCTCTAAAATCAGTATCACCCTCTCAGACTAGCCGTCTCTTTGCCGATGGAAAGCTATACTGAATAGCAACTTCGCCCCCATTGAGGAATGCAAACTCTTCCGAAAGGACGATGTTAATCTCGGGTCCCTGTCAGACATGATCGAAATTGGGATCCCGTGCAATCTGACTATCTCATGTGTTGGAATTTATAAGTTTCAAAGTTTGACAAACTGATCAGTAACCGAACAGAAGACCTGACCTGAACAAGTAACTGAACTAAAAGAACGTAACTGATCTCAGGAGACTTATCGGACTAAAATAGACTAAGAACTGAAGTAAATAAACTTAAGTTCTCATAATTATTATTAAGTCTCAAACTGATGAATCGAAGATTGAAAAACAGATCGGATATCAAAATTATATTGAAGACTAGAACAAAAATTATTATTCGCAGAACTGATGGAGCTAAACTGAAACGATCAACTTGAACTGATAGCAGAACGTTCAAACTAAAAGGACATCAGCTAGAACTGATAAAGTGCAGCTGTACTGATAAGTCGACCAAGTTTACTCCCGATCAGTTACACACGTCATCAGATCTCAGCAGATAAACTGACACTACGTACCAAATAAAAACAGACGAAGCATAACAGTCTGTTACATCGTACCCTTGTCAGAAAAAGGTTGTCTACATGGACTAAAAGACGACTCAACGGATATCATTAATTAATGCATGCATTGTAACCGTTGAGATCGAAAACTATAAAAAGATGAGAAGTTTTTTTCTAAAGAAGTAAAACAAAATTGAATGAAAAACACCAGTCAGTAATGAACAACATCAACAATCAGTTTTTCAGTCAGTCGCGATTTATTTCAAGTTTCTATTCAGTTTGCAAATCGCAATCTCCTGTTCACAACTCATTGATAAATTTGCAGCATTCAGGCTACTCGTTTGAGCTATTCAGTTATCAACTGATATATTTTGTGAGAAAAACAAAGAGTTTCAGTTTAACAATGTTTAAGTCTAAACTGAAGTGGATTTTTACAGATTCATTGTAATTAATCAAAGTCTCTTAGTGAATTCCTAACCTTGAAATAGAAGGGGTGACGTAGGAGCATTAAAATCTCCGAACATCCATAAAAACCTTTGTGTCATTATTTTTATCCATTTGGTCATCACAATACCCTAGCCAAAATATTTAATTTATCCTTCAATTTATTTATGCACTACTATTAGTTAACTAATCGATATAGATATACAAGATTTCTGGATCAGTTTGTTAAAAAACTGATTCATATTCGAAAAAAAGTTCAAAAAGCACCAGTTTTTATTCAAATCCACCTCCTTCTAAAAACTTCACGCATATTAACCGATCCTAACAAGTGGTATTAGATAAGTCAAATATTGTCTTGAATACTTCCTAACACATACATCTGATAACCATATCTTCGTTCCATAAAATTCTAATGTTTTCCAGAGAAGAATTTGATGACTGAAAAATTAGCATGCAGGCTCATCTAGCTGCACAAGATGATGATATATGGAACATCATAATTGAAGGAACAATGAAGATAATGAAAGAAAATACTGCAGTTTTCTCTAACTGATGGATCACCTCATCGCACTGAGAAGTCACACGATGAGTGGACAACTGAAGATAAAATAAAATCAAATTTAGACAAAGTTGCTAATTATATACTCTACAAGATGCTGGACAAAAACACCTTCAGCAAGATAAAAACTTGAAAATCCGCCAAAGAAATTTGGGAGAAATTGATCCAATTATGCGAAGGCAATGAGAAAATGAAGGAGAACAAACTTTCAGTTACCGTACAGAAATTTGAAAACATCAAATGAAGATCGGGGAATCAATTAACGAATTTGATGAACGAGTAAGTAGCATCGTAAATGAACTGAATGCACTAGAAAAAATGTATTCAAACAAAGAATTTGCTATAAAATTGATGTATTGTCTTCCCAAGGAATGGGATGTTAAAACAATGGCATGCGAGAATTAAAAGATCTCAACAAAATGGAACTTCATGATCTGTTTGCTTACCTGAAAGCATATGAATTTGTAATGCTAACAAGAGAGGGTGAACCATCAGTTCCACCTGTCACAACTGCCCTTAGTGCTCTGAAACTGAAGCCAACAATTTCAGTTGAGAATACTACTGAACAGCTGAGCAATGACGCGATGTCATTTTTCGTCAGAAAGTTCGCAAGGTTCGTCAGAAAGAATCAAGGATCATTCTAGAAGAATTACCACATGAAAGAATCAAAGGAAGAACCGAATGCTACAACTGTGGCAAAACTGGTTATTTCATAACTGACCGTCCGAAGCCAAAGAAGGATAGCAGGCGATCAGTTGAGAAGGAAAGGAAGCATTTTGAGCACAGAAAAAGATCTCAGGATGGCAAGAAATCATCCAAGAAAAGCACGAAGCCCTGGTAGCTAAAGAAATCAAATCATAATAGGCAGAAACCGACATCAATGCATTAGAAATCGAGAGCTCAAGCAGCTCTAGTGATGAAGAAGAGGTGAAATGCCTCATGGACAATGATGCTGAACTGGAATCTAACAGTGAGAAGGTATTTGATTTTAGTTCTACTGACTTTACACGTGAAGAACTTATTTCAACCTTGCATGACATGGTAAATGCATATCGCAAACTTGCTTTCTCGTTTGAGGAAGCTATAGCTAAGCAAAATAATCCTTCAAACAACAAAACTGAAACTGATTGTTCAAAATAAGTTGAAATGTTGAACTTCAAAAAGGAGATTGCTAAGCTGACAGTGGAAAAAGGTGATAACCAATCTATGATTCAGCAGTTGAAATCCAAAAACTTGAGACTAATTGATCGGATTCAAGTTTGGAACAAGTCATCAGTCACGTTGACTGAGATGCAAGGTTTACATAAATCAGTTGCAGACAAAATGGTTTAGGCTTCAACAGTCAAGATGAATCTTCATCAAGTGGTACTAAGCCAGAACTGAATATGTTCAAAGGAAAATACATTCACTTTGTTAAATCAGTTAATATACATAAACAACCTGAGCCCAGTAAGCCAGTTGAACAGCTGATTGAAAATATGAACAAAGATAAAAGGCACGGGATTGGATATAATCGAAAGAGTTCAACTGAATTCACACAGCTCACCTAAGCGGTCCAGTTATAACAAACAAAACTCTGTAAAAGGCAATTACAATCACTATTAAAATTGCAAGCATGTTCAGAAATGAGATCGGATGAACAACAAGTTGAAAAGAGGTAAAACACATATTGTATCATCAACACACAACACACCTAACACACAAAAACTAGATAAATCTATTTGGAATACAGTGACTGGAAATTCAGTTCGACTATTCCAAGCCTGGGTTCTTAAAGGACTAATCAATTCAGGACCTAAATACACATAATTTATTTCTTATTTGTGATTGCAGGTTACAGGAAAACTGACCAAAGACTCATTTTTGTACTTTGACAATGGATGTTCAAGACACATTACTGGAGACGCAGAGGTGACGCCTCTCAAAATAGAATCGTGGGTAAGTGAAACGTCTCTAACTCGATTTTCTGTAAAACATACTAGAATTTTTTTTTCTTTTAAAACAATGGTCGATATACTTTCTTGCACCATTATAATAAAATAACCATCTATTTTACTCCAAAACTCGGAACTGTAGTAAAAGTCGTAAATGTCAAACTAAACCTTAAACTAGAATTTTTTAAAAGTATCATAAACGTCATAAATCTTCACAAAAATCACTCTTACTTACAAAAGTCATGAAAATATTTAAAGTACTGAAGAAGCATAACTGTCCGAAAAACTAGCAATGCATAGGTTCTCGGGTTAGCGTGTACCATCCGCCCAGCTAGTTCAGTCATTTAACCCTCTTGTCTCAACTGTAAAATCCTCACCTGCATCATTCACACCTAGTGAGTCTATTGACTCAGCAAACCTTAACAATAGTACAAAGTAATACGTATACATCCACATTTAACATTGAAAATACTTTTAATAAAAATAGCTTTATCACGACATGCATAAACTTAAAAATTTTCATTCATCATACACCTTTTTTTTTCATCACACACACACACACACAAACACACACACACACACACACACACACACACACACATATATATATATATATACATATTCATTTCTTTTTGGGGTGAAATCTGTTCGTTAATTATGACCATCTTTTCATTTTTCGGTCAATTGATCAATCTCAGCTGTAACCATGGTACCAGATGGCGGGGCAACAATAACCAATTTTCCGTTTTGTGCATTGGCCTATAGTTGGCGGATACAACAGCAACCATTTTTTCGTTACTGGGCCTAGGCCTACGGAAATTCGGTATTCGGTTCCCACGGGGCTTAGTCCCGTAAACGGTTTCCACTAGGGTTTATGTAACGACCCTTTACAGGCCCAGTGGACCGCCCATGCGGCCCACTGCCCCGATCGACCCAAGGCTATCCCGATCCTGGGCTCCCTCAAAGGGGCCTTTTCCCTCATGGGCTTTCCATAGGCGTCGTACGGGTTACTCATAGAACTCTCCAGCCCATGCACTGGAGCTTGCGCCTTCGCAGACTCGAACCTGAGATCACATGGATATATAGATACTCAGCACAAGTCTGGTACCAATTGAGTAGCTAAATTGGTACCAGGCTTGTGCTAAGTATCTATATGTCCAGGAGATCTTAGGTTCGAGTCTAGGGAGGTACAAACTCCAGTACCTGGGCTGGAGGAGTCAGTGAGTAATGCTGCCATGGGACAACCGACTCCCGCTAGTTGGATCGGGAACAGCCCATGGGCTTAATAATAAAAAGGCGCCTTTTATTGTAATGCCCATGGGCTGTTCCCGATCCAACTAGCGGGAGTCGGTTATCCCATGGCCTATTACTCAATGACTCCTCCAGCCCAGGCACTGGAGTTTGTACCTCCCCAGACTCGAACCTAAGATCTCCTGGACATATAAATACTTATCACGAGTCTGGTACCAACCCCCTGAGCTGAGCCCTAGCCCATGCCAAGGCCGAACCAACCCCCTGAACCCTGAACCCGATCGCCCTTACCCTATGACAGCAACTTAAGAACCGAATTGTGCATGGCTTCACTCCTTCGACTTTTGTGGTGATTTAGGCATGTGTGTGTGACGCTAATGCATTGAAAAACCTCTCTTGATCTTACCTTAGGTCATGGCAGCCCCTTAACCAAACAATATGTAATTTATTAGAATCAAAAACCATGTTTCTTCATGC
Organism: Primulina huaijiensis; assembly: GCF_012295235.1. Taxonomy (NCBI): domain Eukaryota; kingdom Viridiplantae; phylum Streptophyta; class Magnoliopsida; order Lamiales; family Gesneriaceae; genus Primulina; species Primulina huaijiensis. Next base: position 12,238,039 of record NC_133316.1, on the reverse strand, counting down.
ATACATGCAATATTACGAAAATTCTAAAAAAATAAATCATGTTCTTCATGCATCCAATAATTCAAACCATAATATGATATGATGGATGAGAAAAGGAGATGTATGGCGTGCGTTTCCGTTAAATATGCTCGAATATCCGTTGACGTCGAAGAACGGGACGAAACCTTGGCTTGTTTCCCCTTGGCACCTTCGAATTTCCTCTTCTCCTTGTGGTGTGTGTGTGCCGTGGGGTGCTTGAGAGAGGTGGAGAGTTTTCAGAAAATAGAATTAGGTGGCCGATAGTTTCTTTGGTGCAAAGTGTAGGGTTTTGTGATTTTTAACACTTTAAATATTAGTTAATGGCCTTCAAGGTTTATTAGGCCTATTAAGCCATCTAATTAGGCCCATTAGTCTAATTAGGACATAATTAAAATATTAACAAAGTTTTTCTTTTAGCAAATATGTGAATTTATTAGCCGGATTGCCAAAAAGCTCGCATTTTTTTTAAAAAACCAACACCGATAAAATTTACGTCCCGGCGTATAAAATCACCTAAAAACCCTTTATTTTCAAAAATACTAAAAAGCATCAACCATATTTTAAATAATTAAAAACAATTATTTAATAAAAACATTTTACGTTTTTCAGCCTTCGGTCCTCGTTCCTCGATCGTCACTTGAATAATCCTTTAAAAATACGTTTTAATGCAATCATGTAGAAAAATATATTTTAAACATGCAATTATGCACAACATAATTAATTAATGCAACTAAAATATTTAATCAAAATACAAGAGAATTTAATTATTGCATGCATGTGGTTTGCGTGGACTCTTAAAATTTTCGGGTCATTACAATCTTCCCCCTTTAAATTGAATTTCATCCTCGAAATTCGCTTATCCTTAATAGCCCAAAGTTTATATTTAGTTCTAGTATCCCAAAAATCCACGCTTCCGCTGTGCTACTTTGATAAAACTTAAATTCTAGAAGGTCTTTACGTCTCTTTGATCCCAATTAAATTTTCCTTCTAAATCCTTATTTGCAAATCGCAATTTATGAAAACCCATAATGACTTAGTGCTATACTATTATAACCTCGAATTTCAATTTTTCTTACGATTCTCAATATTAAAAAGATGGATGACCATACTTATCATATATTATTTTCCTTATTTTATACCCAAAATGTTCATAAACTTATCATATTTCAAACTTAAAATCCCAAATGCATCCGCTAACGTTTAGATTTTCAAACTTAATATCGATTTATCCTTAAAAACCCTTGATTAAAATTTCTTATAATACTAAAACCAAGATATCCCAAGGTTCCAAATATTCTTAAAAGTCTAAATCACCAAAAATTCTTATCATTTAACCAATTCACTTCTAGCTTATTGCTAAATTAGTCCCCAAATTCTTTAATAATTGTGAAATAAATTCTTAATTTCCTCAAAAATTATCATAATTGGTCCTTAAATTTCGAAAATTCCTTAATTAACCCATAAATTTTTGGCATTCTTAATTTCCTTCTACAAGTTTCCCATAACATAATTTCGATAATTTTAAACTTATTGACCCAAAATCAATTCTCATAATCAAATCTTAACTTTCATCAAACTTAAAATCCCAATTTATACATTTCAACATCCCAAAGTCGTTACAAATCCTCGAATCATTATTCCTTACGTCTAATTCCCAAAAATTATTTCAACTAGTAACCATGAATCATAAATATTTTCTTAGAAAATCTACGTGTCCCAAAGCTTTCATAATATTCATGGTTAATCTTATAGCCCAAAGAGTAAAACGTCAATACTAAAACCCAAAAAAATCAACATTGTCCAATTCCACCACGAAGCCAACATGTGTTGAAAAAAATAATTTTTCATTTCATATCATCATGCAGGTAACAACATAAAATCATATAAAGCATTTAAACTTACAAGTTTGAGGCTTGACGACTGATCGTCCCAGCTCTGATGGTGGCACAACCCTTTACAGGACCTTTGCTCTGATATCAACTGAAACGTCATGTCCTTTTTATTGCTTTAAAAGTACTAGAAAATTTTTTTTTTCTCCTCTATGATTTCGGCTTTTCCAAAATATTTTTATAAAATATTTTTCCCTTTTAAAATAAAAATCCAACCATCTAGCATTTTAAAAATCAAGTGCAATAGTCATAAAATGAAATCGTCGCATGTTTACCAACCTAAAAGCAATAAGTTTGAAAAGTATAGCACATACTAAACCTCTCAAAAATCTCTCAAAAACATAAATTAATAGTCTTAAAAATCTTTAATCATAAATCATGAGTCAAAAGTCATAATACGGAATAATAAAAGCGTTGGTCCTCGGGTTGTGTGCGCCATCAGTCCAGTCAAATCATCCGTCAAGACCGCCCTCAATCTCACCTGTATCCATCACACCTAGTGAGTCTAAAGACTCAACACACTATAATCTTTGTAACAAATAATACGTATAAAACCACATGCAACAGTGAAAATACTTTTAGGTAAAAATAACATTTCCTGACATGCATAAATAAATCTTAATCTTTTCCATTTTTCCTTATCATGACATAAGAACATTTTAACATGATCATAAACATTTTCCTTTTCCTTTTCCTTTGTTGAATTCAGATCGTTAATTGTGACTTTCCTGATCATGATCATAAGAGTCGATGGATCCATCTACATGTAACCACAGTACTGGGCGGCGGGGAAAACAGCAACACTCTCACCGGTCAACTGAGCCTTGGCCTATCATGATTCGAATAGAAATACGATCGTCAGGGTTCTCTCTGGGGCCTTTTCCCATAAATGAGCTCCCTCTGGGGCCTTTTACCCTCACGACATCCCCATTCTTACCGTTACCACAAATCCGTTACCACATATTCGCAATGATGGAAACACGATCGTCGGGCTCCCACTAGGACCATAACCCTCACGATATCCCCACCATTAACGAATTAGTCACAATCAATTCACTTCTTTCAACATTTTTCATGCTCATTACTTTAGAAAAATCATGCATAGCCTTTACATTTTTTTTTTTAAACCAAGCATGCAACATGTATTTTAAATGTCTTCTTTAAATCATAAAAATCCCATGGACATTTAAAATCATAATTAAATCATGAACATCTCATAAACATTTAAAAATAATCATGATATCATAGAAATAGCATTTAGGGCACTGCCATGACGTTTATTAATTTCTAGGTGTAAAAAGACCGTTTTACCCCTAGACGTAAAATTCTTCGAATTTGACTTTTTCTTGAATTCATTGACTCTAACATGTCCCAAATAATTATTTAAGCCTAATTTAATTTTCCCATAATTTTATTTAGCTTAAATATTTGACTTTTCATTTATCATTAATTAATTGTTTTGACGGTGTTTTAATCCCGAAAAATCCCAAACTTTAATATAAAATTCATAAATTCTAAATTTAGTCTTTTTATATTATTTTAGCCCTTATGAACCACGACTCGACCCCCGTGAGCCGTTTTCCAATTTTTCCTAGTTAAAAACCCTACTTTGCCACCTAAACTTCGACCCCGAGCCAACTTCCGACTTCCACGAGTTACCCCCGAGCCATGTCGATCCAACACTTGACCAACATCCAAAATTAACCTATTGGACCCTTAGTTCCCCAAGAAAGCCCACCTAAAGACAAAAACAAAGCCCCTCACACCAAACCCATGCTGGCCGAGAACTCCCTTAGTGACTAGGACTCTCCTTTGTGCCCTTAAGGACCTAGCCGTCGCCCCCAACCTTGAACAAACTTCTAGGACACCTACCTAGGACCCTAAGGACTTGCCCTAGCCCAGCCCCTGAGCCCTGGACCAAGCCCTTCCCTCACAGCAAGCCACCCACTCCTGCACGCTGCTGCTGCAACTTCTCGGGTAGAGTCCTAGCATGGCTAGGACTCTTCCCCAGCCCTTACCGTGAGTCCTAGCTTGGGTAGGCCTCTCCCCCTGACCCGTGACAGCCCCTGAGCCGAGCCCTAGCCCATGCCAAGGCCGAACCAACCCCCTGAACCCGATCGCCCTTACCCTATGACAGCAACTTAAGAACCGAATTGTGCATGGCTTCACTCCTTCGACTTTAGTGGTGATTTAGGCATGTGTGTGTGACTCTAATGCATTGAAAAACCTCTCTTGATCTTACCTTAGGTCATGGCAGCCCCTTAACCAAACAATATGTAATTTATTTGAATCAAAAACCATGTTTCTTCATGCATACAAGCAATATTACGAAAATTCTAAAAAAATAAATCATGTTCTTCATGCATCCAATAATTCAAACCATAATATGATATGATGGATGAGAAAAAGAGATGTATGGCGTGCCTTTGCGTTAAATACGCTCGAATATCCGTTGACGTCGAAGAACGGGACGAAACGTTGGCTTGTTTCCCCTTGGCACCTTCGAATTTCCTCTTCTCCTTGTGGCGTGTGTGTGCCGTGGGGTGCTTGAGAGAGGTGGAGAGTTTTCAGAAAATAGAATTAGGTGGCCGATAGTTTCTTTGGTGCAAAGTGTAGGGTTTTGTGATTTTTAACACTTTAATATTAGTTAATGGCCTTCAAGGTTTATTAGGCCTATTAAGCCATCTAATTAGGCCCATTATTCTAATTAGGACATAATTAAAATATTAACAAAGTTTTTCTTTTAGCAAATATGTGAATTTATTAGCCGGGTTGCCAAAAAGCTCGCATTTTTTTTTTAAAACTAACACCGATAAAATTTACGTCCCGGCGTATAAAATCACCTAAAAACCCTTTATTTTCAAAAATACTAAAAAGCATCAACCATATTTTAAATAATTAAAAACAATTATTTAATACAAACGTTTTACGTTTTTCAGCCTTCGGTCCCCGTTCCTCGATCGTCACTTGAATAATCATTTAAAAATACATTTTAATGCAATCATGTAGAAAAATATATTTTAAACATGCAATTATGCACAACATAATTAATTAATGCAACTAAAACATTTAATCAAAATACAAGAGAATTTAATTATTGCATGCATGTGGTTTGCGTGGACTCTTAAAATTTTCGGGGCATTACAATTACGCTCGAAAATCAACTTGCGATGCGAAGAAAGTCGGCGGAGAGACGTGGGATGTAAGCTTGCTGCGTTTTTCTTCAACTTGCATGGCTTTTCCTTCGAAATTACGTGTGAGTGTGTGGTGGTGTTGCTGAAGAAAGAGTCCTAGTGTTCTAGGTGTTGTGTGCATGTGATTGTGTGGGTTTTGGGGAGGGTGTTCGGCTTATGTTTTAGTTAAAACACATCTTGTAAGCTTAGGCCCATTAACCTAGTATATGAGGCCCATTAAGCCCAATAGGTAATATTTAATAAATTTTGTTTAGGAAAGTTTGTGAAAATATTAGCCTAGTTCTCAAAAAGTCCCTATTTTTATCGAAAATCGATTACTGGTTTAAAATACGACTCGGCGTATGAAAGCACTTGAAAACTCCTAATTTTTGAAAATTCCATTTAAAATATACCACAAATTAAACTATTAAAAATAATTATTTAATAAAAATATTTTCCCTCATAAGGTCATCGGTCTCCGTTCCTCGATCGCGCCTCGAATAACCTTTAAAATACAGTTTTATTCATTCTATCAGAAACCCTATTTTAAACATGTAAACATACACAATATAATTAATTAATGCAATTAAAACCATTTAATTAATCATTTTTCATTTTCCCTAGATTTGCATTTAGTTGGATTATGTCATCGTATTTTGAACCTTACATGTCTCCCTGACAGAGACTCATAAACTCCCTCTTTAAGCATCCTCTCTCGCGAGCAGTAAAATACTTCTCATAGAAGGTGTCCTTGAATCGCACCCAAGTAAGAGTGGCTAGATTTACACCCTGCTCAGCTCTTTCCCACCAAAGGGAAGCAACATCCCGCAGCATATAAGTGGCACACCTAACTCGATCAGCATCTCACATTTTCAGATATAGGAAATGCACCTCAAGGGATCAGTGGTACATGAAAACTCCTTCGGACCCAGTCTCTTGAATTGATCATGCATATCGTGTTGTGGCCTCGGAGCATGCTAAGCCTGCTGCTCAAAGAAGCGTGCTATATCGTCCAGCACTCTAGTAACAACATCTCCATTGAGAGGTGGGGGTGCGTTCTCTCTACGATCCTCATGAGAATCAGTCTGTCTATCGGTACTTGGTATGCGTCTAGGAGGCATTATATTTGAACGTATTCCAAATTCTAAGGTAACCAACATGCAATTAAGTCTAAGCGTCTAACAATTTAGCTTAAAAGAACCATTATCGATCAACTTCAACATAAATGTCAATTAAATTTCAAAAAAACATTTAAACATTTAACTTAAGCACAAAAACCATGTAAACATGCAGGTGTCATCATTTAAACTTACGACTGAGCTTCTTGGAACTGGGCACAACTTTTTACAAGAACATTGCTCTGATACCAACTGAAACGTATCAAACTCATTTTTTTTAAAATAATTTTTTCCTTTTAAAAAAATGGCCGACACACACACACACACACACATCTTTGCACCAGTAAAATAAACTCACCATCTATATTACTCAAAACTCAGAACTACAGTAAAAGTTGTAAAATCGTAAACGTCAAACCAAACCTAAAACTAGAATTTTTCGAAAGTATCATAAACGTCATAAATCCTCCCAAAAACCACTCTTACTTCCAAAAGTCATGAAAATCTTTAAAGTACTGTAAAAGTATAATTGTGCGGAAAACCTAGCAATGCGTAGGTCCTCGGGTTAGTGCACCATCCGCCTAGTCAGTTCAGTCATCCAACCCTCTGTCTCAATAGTAAATATTCACCCGCATCAATCACACCTAGTGAGTCTATTGACTCAGCAAGCCATAACCATAGTACCAAGTAATACATATACATCCACATTCAATATTGAAAATACTTTTAATAAAAATAGCTTTATGATGACATGCATAAACTTAAACATTTTCTTTCATCATATACTTTTCCGTTTATCATATACATATACATATTCATTTTCTTTTGGGGTGAAATCCGTTCGTTAATTGTGATTATCCTTTCATCTTTTGGTCGATTGATCAATGTCAGCTGTAACCATGGTACCAGACGGTGGGGCAACAATAATCACTTTTCCGTTCTGTGCCTTGGCCTATAGTTGGCGAGGACACCATCAACCACTTTTTCGTTTCTTGGCAATGGCCTTTGGAAATTCGGTATTGGAATCCCACGGGACTTAGTCCCATAAACGGGTTCCACTAGGGCTTAGTCCCTCACGAATCCTCATTTCCTTACCGTCACAATTAAGTCACTTCATTCAAAATATTTTCAGCATTTACATCACTTTATAAAATACATGCATAAATATCATTTTACTTTTAAACCAAACATGCAACACGTCTTTTAGCATTTATCATTTTTCATCATAAAATTCCGTAACCTTTCAAAATAAACATTTTAACATTCATTACAACATTTAGGACACTGCCAGAACTCCTAATATTTTTCAAGTGTAAAATGACCGTTTTGCCCCTGAAATCCTAGTTTTCCTATTTTACCCTTGGACCTTAAAATTTCGACCTGAATCCATCCAATTTTACTATAACACCTTAAAACTTTGACCCGAATCCATCCAAACTTACTATAACACCTTAAAACGCACTAATTAACATTTCTTAGACATAAACTTAAGTCTGTTGACTAAATTCGTAATTCATTTTAAAACTTGAACCGAAGTCCCGATTTTAACCCAAATCAACCCGAATCTTAACCAAACTTTCATCATAGCTTAACCACACCTAACCATCCCCTTTATAACCCAAATCCAGGCATTTAGTACCTTCAGAAATGCCTAGCAAGCTTCTGAATTTTTCTGCACATTCAAACCAAACCCTAGCCCTAATCATCCATGAGCTCCTTCGATCCTAGTCCTTAACCAACGAGACCAGACCCTAACCAACGATCCTATGACCTAGAACGAATCCCTTAGGACCCAATTGGACCAGCCCTAGCGAGCCATGCACGAGAACGTGCATGGTTCGTCCATCTTGCACGCGGCCAAGGCTAGGTTGTGCCCTAGCTGTGCGCCTATCTTTCCTATCCTCTCTAGCCATGTGTGGACCACCATGGCTCAATGCTTTGACCCTCATGAGCCCATTCCCTTTCCTGGAAAGCACCCCACGTGGCCCCACTCCTTTTATTCTTCCTAAAACCGTGCCATATCCCTCACGATCCCAAATTTTTGTTCAGCCTTTTCCCTTCCTTTCCAGCCCTTGTACAGCCCCATCTAAGGCTCCTAAACCACCCTTAAATCAAGCCCCTAACATCCCTAACCTAGCAGCCCCTTCCCTTTAAGAACAACCATCAAGAATCATGCAAGAAAACCAAGTTTTCCATGTATAAACCTTTAAAATGAAAATACCATGATGCTTTTATATTTTTCATGCAAGAACACATATCCACACATAATATGGTATGAATGATGAGAAACGAAGGAATAAAGCATGCCTTTGCATGATTCACGCACGAATAAACAATTCTGGACGCGAAGGGACGTTTTCGGAGGGACGGGAAAGCCTTACTGCATTTTTTATTCAAAATCCACATGAAAGTGGCTAGGTTTTGTGTAGGTGTGTGTGTGTGGCTAGGGAGAGAAAACCCTAGGTTTCTTAGTGTAGGAGGCGTGTTGTTTGAAGATTTTTAGGGCTTGGAAATACCTCATATGGTTATAAATAATAAGATAGAAACTTAGGCCCAATAATCTTAGTATAATCAGTTCATTAGAATGCAGGAAAAATATCACTTTTAAGAAATTTTTCAAAATTATTAACCGAGCCTCCAAAAAGTCCTTGTTTTCGTACAAAATCGATTATCGGTTTAAAATACGACTCAACATGTAAAAACTTCTCAAAAGACACCATTTTCAAAATTTATATATTAAATATTCCATCTATTAAATAATTAAAAATAATCATTTAACAAATTTTTTTTTTCTTTCCAGTCTCCGGTCTCCGTTCCTCGGTCAGTTCTCGAATAATCATTGAAAACATTGTTTTATGTCTTGTAATAGAAAACCATATTTTAAACATGTAAGCATGTCTACCACATTTAATTAATGCAATTAAAATAATTTAATTAGATATTTTCAATTTTTTCTAGATTTGCTTGCAGTTGGATTTAGTTATAGCATTTTGGACCTTACAGTAATGGTAAAATTAACAAAAATATTTTTTCTTTCCAGTCTCCGGTCTCCGTTCCTCTGTCACGCCCTGAGCCCGGGCCCGTGGCTGCGTGACTGCACAATGGGCCCCTATAGCAACTCCTTCGTATTCGTCCTTGTTTTACGAAAATGATTAACCTAAGTTGCTATAGAAGTCCATTGTAAGCCATTATAAACTCATTTTAAATATTTTATTTTTAGGATGTGGAACAAGGGTATCACAATCACCCCTCTTTTAGAACGCGACGTCCTTGTCGCGGCCTGACCCCTCGATCTACCAGCACCGAGAATCTAGAGGTGGCTCCTACAGGTTCAAGAGGTGGCTCACGTCATGTAACACTTTGTCCCGCAGGTTCAAGAGGTGGCTCCCATGCACGTAGCACTTTGCCCCGCATAGCACTTATTTCCCGATGTTCTACGCCGGTGACCGGCTCTGATACCATTCTGTAACGCCCCAGATTCGATGACTGTCCTTACTGTACCAATACGAGTCCTTCCAGCGTGCTTATGTCCTCACTCACACGCACCCTAAGAAACTTTCCAGGAGGTCACCCATCCCAGAATTGCCCCAAGTCATGCACGCTTAACTTTGGAGTTCTTATGGGATGAGCTACCGAAAATAAGATGCATCTTATATTCGGTAGCTCATCACATAAGAACTCCAAAATTAAGCGTGCTTGACTTGGGAGAATTCTGGGATGGGTGACCTCTTGGGAAGTTTCCTAGGGTGCGTGTGAGTGAGAACATAAGCACGCTGAAAAGACGCGTATTGGTACAGTGAGGACAGTCGTCGAATCTAGGGCGTTACAGTTGGTATCAGAGCCGACCTCTCTTAGTACAGTGTGGTTCGGGGACGAACCAAGCGGAAGCTGTTGAGCATGTGAGGCCCGAGGCCGAAGAGGGCGGGGGGTGATCGCCGGTGCCATGTGGCTGCACGGACAATGAGCGGCTCCTGACAGGCTTCTAGGCGGAGGAAACATGAATGAATCGATCTTAGACCGGAAATAGGGGGATTCCAAAACTATTCAATGTAATGGACTGTACAGTTGAAGAGGGCTAAAAAGATTTGATATGTACTACTCATACCAATAAGATGCATCTTCTTTTCGGTAGCTCATCTCATAAGAACTCCAAAATTAAGCGTGCTTGACTTCGGGCAACTCTGATATGGGTGACCTCCTTGGAAGTTTCCTAGGGTGCGTGTGAGTGAGGACATAAACACGCTGGAAAGACGCGTATTGGTACAGTGAGAACATTCGTCGAATTTGAGGCGTTACAGTAACATTATTATTGATGATGTCTTACTTGTTGATAACTTAAAATACAACTTGATTAGCATCAGTCAATTATGTGATCGTAATCATTCAGTTGAGTTTAGTAAACATACTTGCAATGTTAAGAACACATATGGTGACATCATTATGATAGGCAATAGAAGTGGTAATATATATAAAGTTAGTTGGAGTAATCAACCCAATGAATCAGTTTGTTTTGTCACTTCAAATCAATATAACAACTGATTATGGCATAAGAGGTTGAACCACCTAAACTTCAAAACCATTGCACAATAGCTTCACAACTAATAAAACTTTTCAAAAGACTTTTAAATGGGAGATCAGTTGGAATTGATGGAATAATATCTATCTCGGAACTGAATTTGTCAATCAAACTATATCTCAATTTCTTTAATATTTGGGAATCGGGCATGAGTTCTCAGCTACAAGAACACCACAGCAGAATGGTGTAGTTTAACTCATAAATCGTACTCTTATGGAGGCAGCTAGAAATAAGCTTGCTGATTCTAGTATTTCTCAAAAGTTTTGGGCAGAAGCAGTTAACACACCGTGTTACATTCAAAACAGATCGATAATTAATAAGAATCATTTTAAAACACATTATGAGATCTGACATGGAAAGAAAAGTGTGGTTTCATGCTTCAAATATTTGGGTGTAAACGCTTCATTCACAATAGTGATAAAAACCACTTAACTGTCTTTGATGTTAAATCAGATGGAGGAATATTTCTTGGTTATTAATCAGTTAGTAAAGCTTACAGAGTATTTAACAAGTGCACATTTAATGTTGAAGAATCAATACATGTTGTTTTTTATGAAAATATACTAATTGATAAGACAACTGATCCAGTTGAGCTAACTAATCGTTTAACAGATATCAGTTTGGAGGATGACAGTGACTTTGAAGTTCATGCAGTCAGAAACTTCTTCAAACACCAGAACCCAAGGTGGTTCATCAACCAATTGGACAAGATGCAGTTCTTGATGATTAGTTTATGGAACATCAAGATGTTATCCAAACCCAAACTGAAATCATTCCAACTGAAGCAGAAGAAACTAGTCTATTGTAAACTGAACCAGTGAACCTGTTCCAGATAACAATTTGACAAATCCAACCTACAAATAGAGCCAAAATCATCCTCGTGATTTTGTAATAGGTAACCTATTTGATCCTATAAAGATTAGAAAATAGATGTTTAATTTATTCATAAACTCTGCTTTTTATACCTCAATCAGAACATAAGAAAATAGATGTTTAATTTATTCATACACAAGAAGAGTTAAATTAGTTTACCCATAATAATGTCTGGACTTTAGTTACAATACTTCTTTCAAAATCTATTATAGGTACAAAATGAGTTTATAGGAACAACTGAACATAGATGGTTCAGTTGTGCGCAACAAAGCGATGCTAATTGCACAAGGATATAGGCAAGAAGAACGAATTGATTGTGATGAAATGTATGCTCCAGTTGCTCGACTAGAAGCAATAAGAATATTCTTTGCATACGCATCCGTCAATAATTTCAAAGTATATCAAATGGATGTGAAGAGCTTCTTTCTGAATGGTCAGTTACAAGAAGAAGTTTACTTAAAAGAACCAAAAGGTTTTGTTTTTGTAAATCATTTATTTCCTGACCATGTTTATCACCTTAACAAAGCTTTAAATGGTCTTAAACAAGTTCCCAGAGCTTGGTATGAGACATTATCAAGTTTTGTAATTGATCATGATTTCAGAGTAGGAACAGCTGACAAGACACTGTTCAAATTCACGAAAAAAGATCATATCCTGCTTGTTCAAATTTACGTTGATGATATTATCTTTGGGTCAACTAATCCAAAACTATTAGAAAAGTTTGCTAAATTGATGCATGACAAATTCGGGATGAGTATGATGGATGAACTGGCATTCTTTCTCGGTATGCGAATGAAGCAACTAGAAACTGGCATATATATCAGTCAGACAAAATACACGAAGGAACTGCTTAAGAAATTTGGCATGTAAACATGTTCAGCCACATTCACTCCCATGAGTTCATCGACTAAACTAGACAAAGATGAAGGGTGAATGTTAGTTGAGATGGCATTCTACAGAGGTTTCATAGGTTCATTATTATACCTAACGGCTAGCCGTCCTGATATTATGTTTGTTTTATGTTAATGTACTATATTTCAAGATGATCCTAAACAATCGCATTTCTTAGCTGCCAAACATACATATGAAATATTTTGAGGCACACAAAATGTGGACCTTATGGTATGCTAAAGATTCTTCTTTCAATTTAGTTGGATATTCAAATGCAGATCATTAAGGATGTAAGCTAGATCACAAAAGTACAAGTGGAACGTGTCAGTTTCTAGGAGACAGACTGATCTTATAGTTTAGCCTGAAACAGACATCCATCTAGACTTCCACAATTGAAGCTGAATACCTAGCTGTTGGAAGTTGTTGTGCTCTACTGATATGGATTCAGTAACAACTGAAAGACTATGGAGTTATTATTGAATAATCACCAATCTTTTGTGATAACACCAGCTCAATTTCAATTACATATAACCAGTTCTCCATTCCAAAATCAAGAATATTGATGTACATCACTTCATCAGTTATCATGCTCAAAAGAAGGACATCAGACTTGAATACATGTCAACTGAACAGCAAGCAGCAGACATCTTCACTAAGCATTAAGACAGATGTTAGTTGTTCTTGAACAAAATTGAGTCAGTTTCAAACTGATCAGTCAGTACTCGAACCAACTGACCTTATCAAATAAGTTACTAATTTTAGTTCAGTTAAATTCAAAAATGAGATACGTGACTGATTAAAATTTTTTATTTTAAAACTGTTTAATTTTAAATGAATCACGTTATTGCTTAACTTCTTAATTTTAGTTTACAAAATAAATAAAATGGTTGAAAGACAAGAATTTATGGTCAAACTACTCACAGACTAACATATGTCCGAAATTTTAAAAGTCGCGAAACATATTTAGTAACCCCTTACTCAGCTTTCTCTTTACAAATTCTCAAATTTTCTAACTCTCAAATATTCATAGCAATCACTTGCAAATTTCTTCTTTTTTTTTTTATAGCAAATTCAATTCAATTTCAACCCAAACTCCCACATTCTTGCTGAACTATGTTGCTATCGATTTTGAATCTATTTTATCACTTCAAGATGAATCAGTTCGGATTGTTTTCCAGAAGATCAAATCTACTAGACTTTGTCAATTTTTGGGGTTGGCGGCAACTGAGGAAATTTATTCTCTAGAGCTCCTATCCATCTATGAGTCCAACAATGTCACTGATGAAGGGAAGATACAGATGAAGGTCAACAATCATTCTGTGGTTGTTGATGAATAATTTATTAGAAACGTATTCAATCTGCTAACTTGAGTCCTCTCAAGCTTCTATGAAGTTTTTTCTGTAGATATTGAAGAAATGCAGACCTTGCTATCAGCCAATGGGAAGATGGTCAAGGTAACCGAAGCCAAAATGGAACTGAAGCCAGAATTTTAGCTGCTGGAGGATATTGCTACCAAAGGCATCCTGGCAAAGGCGCTGGTTCTTTTGCAGCCCTCAACCTTGAAAAATTCCAAGTGATGACAGACATTGAAAAAGGCATCAAGATGAACTGGTCATCTATCTTATTCACAATCTTGAAGAACATGGTGCAATCGACGAAGCAGTCGAAGGGATTTGAGAAAAGCGTAAACGTAAACGTAATAAGGCATAACGTGTCAAAACATGTCTCAACATGTCATCATATACATATTCATTTTCTTTAATTGAATTCAGATCATTAGTTGTGACTTTTGTATCAGCTCTATTCAATGGATCCATCTACGTATAACTGTGGTACCCGGTGGCGGGGACATCAGCGACAGTATTACCCATACACAGAGCCTTGGCCTTACATATTATCGTATACATATTTGTATTAGTCACAATCAACTCCCATCCGTTAAAACATGTCATCATATTCATCACTTATCAAAATCATGCATTTACGTAATTTTCCTTAAAATCAAGCATGTAACATATTTTTCATAATTACATAAAAATTCATATACATGATAACATAAAAATTTAAAACATACTAAATCATGTTTAGAGCGCTTCCAGGACTGATAACTCCATCCGGGTGCAAAATGACCATTTTGCTCTTGGAAACCCTAATTTACCATTTTACCCTTGGACCTCAAGATTTCAACCCGAAGCCAGCCATACTCCTCAAAACACCTCAAAATATATTTATAAACATTTCCTAGAGGTAACCTCGAGCCAGTTCTGTAACTTATATGATTCGTTTTAAAACTTAACCAAATTTTTCTCAACTTATACAGTGACTTGAACCTACACGACCAACCCCTAAAACACTCGTTCCACACCCCTTAGGACCTACGAACCACGCTTGAAAGTTGCTGGAATTTCCAGAGCACCTACCATTAAACCCTAGTTTTATCCTAGCCTCGATTTCTCGACTCTAGCACAAACCGACAAGGACCAGCCCCGAGCCAACCATTCGCAGACCATCCCTAGACCCTCCTAGACTGACATGACCATATCCCTCAACCCCATGCAAGCTGTGGAGCGCAACAACCCGATAGCCCCTTCAATCGAACCACCCGAGCCACTCCTCAACCAAACCCCTTCAATTGGTTTCAAGACAACAACCAGCTGTTCATTGCCCTCTTCCATCCTTGTCACGAACCCAATAGGATCAGCTTCCTGGCTGGAATCAATCCATGCACGGATGCAACACCCTAATCTCTCGATCTAGTCATAGCCGAGCCCTAACCTAAGCACAACCCATCGGCTTTCCCCTCAACTCGGCCGAACCTTGCCTCCAGCCCTTAGACAACTTGACTGTCGACGTTATCAGCCCCCTAGCAACCCAAGTCGATAGCATCCTTACACAATAATAGCAAAAACGTGAGTATGTAACAAAAAGATGCACTTTTCACGTCAAAGCTTCGCAAAAATGAAACCACATGATAAATCAAAGAACTCCTCATGCAAATACATATACATCAGCATATAAATGGCGTGAATGATGATAAAAAGGGATACAAGGCATGCTTTGTGTTAAAAAGCTCGAAAACTTGGATATCTACGCGTAGGACGAGCACCGGATAGGCGGGAGATGATTTTCTTGAAAAACGCTTGAAGAATTCGAAGTGGATACTGGTTGTTGCAGTGAGGATGCTGCTGAATGAGAGGGAAGGGGCGGCCGAGTGTTTTGGTTTAGGGTTAGGGTTTTAGTTGTAGTGTTAATTATAATAAAGGTTAGTATAATGGGCCTTTAATTAAACTAATTAAGTTTAAAAGGATTTTAGGCCCATTATGAAAGAAAATAGCTCGATCGAGCCCAAAAGCACTCCCAAAAAATATTCCGTTTAAGTACGTTTTAGAAAATATTGCCTGAACCCTCAAAAATTCCTCCGAATCGTTAAAATTTGCGTATCAGTTTAAAATATGATCCGACGAGTAAAAATACCCAACCAAGGCCCATTTTCAAAAATCATACTTAAATACACCATATATTAAATAATTAAAAATAATTATTCAATAAAAATATTTCTCCTGATTATCCCCGATCTCCGTTACTCGTTCGAACGCGAAATGCAACTTAACACCCAAATGCATGAAACTTTAAATAAAAGAAATAAACACCTAACCATGCAATAAATGCATAAAAATCATTAAACACATATTTTAAATAAAAACCCTATATTGCATGATGTTAGGTTACGTAGTTCGAATTTCCTAGACCTTACATTTTCTCCTTGGGGTGCACGGGTACTGTTTGTGAAGAAGAAAGACGGCAGCATCCGACTTTGCATCGGTTATAGAGAGCTGAACAGAGCTACATTCAAGAACAAGTATCCTTTGCCTAGGATCAAAGATTTGTTTGATCAGCTTCAGGGAGCATCAGTGTTTTTGAAGATAGATCTTCGATCAGGATACCACCAGATGAAGGTGAGGGAGTCTGATGTGCACAAGACGGCTTTCCTGACGCGTTATGGGCACTATGAGTTTACGGTGATGTCCTTCGAGATGACTAACGCCCAAACGTTCTTCTTGGATATCATGAATCGCGTATTTCAGCCGTACTTGGATCAGTTTTTCATAGTGTTCATAGACGATATTCTGATCTATTCGAAGAGTATAGAAGAGCATAGTCAGCAATTGAGGACCACACTAAAGACTTTGAAGGACAGATAGTTATCTGCCAAGTTCAACAAGTGTGAGTTCTGGCTAGATAGAGTGGCATTCTTGGGCCACATTATTTCCAGGGATGGAGTAGTGGTGGATCCCAACAAGGTTGAAGCAGTCAGAGACTGAGATCCGCAGTTTCTTGGGATTAGTTGGGTACTACATGAAGTTTAATCAAGGCTTTTCTTTTATTGCGATACTCATGACCACCTTGACGAAGAAAGCATTGACTTCAGCGCCAGTTCTTGCAATGTCATCAGGGCAGAGAGAGTTTGTTCTTTATATAGAGGCTTCAAATCTAGGTTTGGGTGCAGTTCTGATGCAACCTGACAGAATGATAGCCTATGCTTCCAGACAGTTAAAGGTTCATGAGAAGAATTATCCGACTCATGACCTCGAGCTAGCAGTAGTAGTATTCGCCCTAAAGATTTTGAGACACTATTTGTATGTGGATAAGTGCAAGATTTTCACGGATCACAAGAGTTTGAAGTACTTCTTTACATAGAAAGATCTGAATATGAGACATATGAGATGGCTAGAGCTATTGAAGGACTATGACTGCGACCTTAGTTGTCTGTACATTGACCGTCGCAGGAAGATATTCAGAGATTTGAGATTGCAGTTTATGTGGTAGCTGACGCACTGAGTAGGAAGACTGCAGTGATTGCACAGTTGTCTGTACAGAGACCATTGCAGGCAGAGATTCAGAGATTTGAGCTTGCAGGTTATGCTATGGGAGATGCTCTTAATCTTTCTACCCTGACAATGCAATCGACGCTGAGAGACAGGATTCGAGTAGGGTAATCATCTGATGAGCAGCTACAGAAGTGGAGGCTGGGAGATGAGTCCAAGGGGCTGAGATTGTATATTGTTGAGGATGACATAGTCCGATATCTCGACCAACTGTGGGTTCCTAGCAGTGATTCGCTGAGAGAAAACATTATGAGGGAAGCCCACAGTACCCCGTACTCTATTCACCCATGGCGTACGAAGATGTATAAGGATCTACAATCTTTGTATTCGTGGCCGGGCATGAAACTAGATATTTTGCGTTTTGTGTCTTGAGTGTTTGACATGTCAGCAGGTTAAGGCAGAGCATCAGAGACCTGCTGGAAAGCTGAGACCGTTCCTTATTCCCGAGTGGAAATGGGAGAACATCATCGTGGATTTTGCGACGGGCTATCGAGGACCGTTGGAGGTTATAATGTCATTTGGGTGATAGTTGATCGGCTTACCAAGTCAGCACATTTTCTACCGATCAAGAAAACTTTCACCATGACCCAGTATGCAGAGCTGTACATCAGAGAAATAGTCAGATTTCATGGGATCCCAGTGTCTATCATGTCAGACAGAGACCCGAGGTTCACATCCACTTTGTGGAAGTGTCTGCATCAGGCATTGGGTACCAAGTTTCTATTCAGTACAGCCTTCCATCCTCAGACCGACGGTCAGTCTGAGAGAGTGATTCAGATCTTGGAAGACTTACTCAGAGCTTGCGTGATCGACTTCCAGGGCATCTGGGAGCGAAGGTAACTCTTGTGGAGTTCACATACAACAACATTTATTAGGAGTCTATTGGTATGTCTCCATACGAAGCACTTTATGGGAGAAAGTGTAGATCATCGATCTATTGGGATGACGTAGTGAACGAGCAGAGTTGGGTCCAGAAATTGTCAGACAACAGAAGAGTTATGCTGATAAGTTGCGCAAAGATCTAGAGTTTACAGTGGGTGACCACGTGTTTGTGAAAGTCGCACCTATGAAAGGCGTGATGATATTTGGTAAGAAAGACAAACTCAGTCATAGATTCATATCACCATTCGAGATCCTCGAGAGAATTGAGACACTAGCATACAAAGTTGCGTTGCCATCGAATCTGGCAGGAGTTCATAATGTGTTCCACGTCTCGATGTTGGGAAGGTACATGTCGACTCCTTTTCATGCGCTGAACTATGAGCCTCTACAGTTGACGCCGAACCTGTCTTTCGAGGAAAGACCAACCCAGATTTTTGACAGACATAGAGGAGACTCTGAAACAAGGTGATCCAGATGGTCAAAGTCAAGTGGCAGAATCATTATGTGGAGGAGGCTACTAGGGAGACTGAGACGGATATGCGGAGTCGTTACATAGAACTTTTCTGTACGTTTTAGATTTCGAGGACAAAATTTAGTTTTAGAGGGGAGGAATTGTAAGGTCTTGAAATTCTAACAATGTAACCTGTAGGGCTTTATTAAAATGTTAACTTAATTATTTTTAAATGCATTTAATGCATGGTTATGACTTGATTTCATGATGGATTGGCATGATTTATTAAGACTGAAAGTTATAGGGCTTTTAGCAGTATTTCGCGCTCGAATGAGGAACGGAGACCGGGAACAGTTTGAGGCGAACATTTTTATTAAATAATTATTTTAATTATTCAGTATATGGTGAATTTATATTGAATTTTTGAAAATGGGCCTTTTTAAGAAATTTTTACTCATCGAGTCATATTTTAAACCGGTAGTCGATTTTCAGCAAAGCGGTGGACTTTTTGAGGATTCAGATAATATTTTTGAAAATGTACCAAAACGAAATATTTTATTAGTGTGTTATTGGGCTTGATGGGCCTATTCTAATATATTTTGGGCCTAGACTCCTACACATTTTAATTTTTGTAAACTTAAACCTAAAAACCCTAAGGTTATTATCCATTATAGCCGCCCACCCCTCAACCCTAGTGCCCACTTCCTCCAGAAGCTCCTCCTCGAGTTCAGCAGTCCTTTTGTTCGGTTTTTGTGAGATAAAATGCAGCCAAGGTCTTCCCTATCACTCTGGTGTCCGTTCTACGCGTTGTTGTCGAGATTTTCGAGCGTATCTACGTAAAGGCACGCCCGTTACCTTCATTTTCTCGTCTTTCACACCATAATACATTTTTTTTATTGATTATTAACATTATATATCATATCTAATGTTTCAGCTTGGTTTTTCACGTTTTTCTTCATGTATATGATCTCTACTTTCATGTATATCATGTCTCCGGCTCGATTGATGGGGGACTGCCATATTTTCTCTTCGAAAAAGGTTTCGCAGCAGATTTTTAGGAGTTTTAAGTGCCGAGTTCGAAGCTGGATCACGCACTTGTGGATGATCGATCTGACCTTCATGTTTCGGGATAGGTTTTGGTTCGATCGAAGGTTATAGGGAGTGAAACGGTGCGAGGGACATTCCAGGACATGGATTAGACCCTTGTGGGTCTGAGACGACGTGGCCTGGAGTGGCTCGTGCACAGCTAGTCTCGGGATAGGAATAAACCAAGGAAGATAGGCGTTGTTAGGGCCCGGCTTGGAGACTTTCCAGTGTATCACGTACCATCATGTGAATGGGGCGAGGGTCCACGGCTAGGTCCATCCAGGAAGGTCTTTTATGGTCTGGATATGGTGGTTTGAGGCTTAGTTAGGTGTCATTAAGTCATCGTTTAAGTTCGGGAAAATTTGGTTGAGTTTCTGCTTAATTCAGATTAAAACCAGGACCCCGGTCCAAGTTTTAAAACGAATTATAAGATTTAATCCATAGGCTCGAGTTTACGTCTAGGAAATGGTTATAAGTATGTTTTGAGGTGTTTTAATAAGTTTCATTGTCTTCTGGTCGAAATTTTAAGGTCCAGGGGTAAAATGGTCAATTAGGGTTTTCAAGGGCAAAATGGTCAATTTTCACCCTGGTCGAGTTAGCAGTCTTGACAACGCCCTAATAACTGAAAATTCATGTTTAAAATGTATATGTTAATTATGTATATAAATTTTATGAAAATGCTGAAAAATACATTGCATACTTGGTTTTAAGAAAATGCATGTATATGCATGAATTTTACAAGTGATTAATACGATTACACGTTTTTGAAAGGATGTGAGTTGGTTGTGAATAATACTTAGGCACGGGTTCCGTGCCTTCCCTTTCTTCACACGCATTTTACAGTACCTACAAAGACCCATGCACGGACCCGGGCACGGGGTCCGTGTACTCCAGTTTTGGGTAAAATTATATTGATTGCTTTAGGATTTATGTCATGGTTAATACGATGATTAAACGAGGTCAAGTCCCGAGAGATGTTGAATGTCATAAGCTATTTATTTACTTCGGTGGTGAGCACGAGTACCTACGTCTAAACTATGAAAGATAAGTGTTTGAACTCATGTTAGTATGTTGCAGCAGTGGCCCAAAGCGAGATCCAACGAATCCCTCAACGCCAAGTAAGTATGTTCGATGTGCAGAAGAAAATATTTTAAGTTTTTGAGGTATGCTAAATGCTTTGTGACCAAAATTATGAATGTGTTTAGAAGTCGGTGAACGTGGCCGAGGACCTCTCCACCCCGTTAAAGCATGAACGGGTTTAGATCAGGATTGGAAAGCAGTAAAGCATGACCAGGGACCAATCCACCCCGTAAAGCATGACCGGGGATCTCATGTATGTGGCAGTGGATCTTCCCTGTCAGCCCAGTATCGTGGTTTAGTCTGATCAGGCGTATTTATGTATGGGTTACTTGCTTTGAAACATGCCTCTACGCAAAATGATGAAGTTTATGTATGTTCAAGTATGTACAAGTATGCAAGCATGTTTAAGAAAATTTTCACGTTATGGCACGTCTATGTTATGTATGTAAGTTCAAGATTTTATACGCATGTTAAAGTTTCAAGTATATATGCTCTATTTTAAAGTTGCATGTGGTTTTTTTACGTAGTACTCGTTACTTCCAGTTTATACGTGTTGAGTCTTTAGACTCACTAGACTTGATCGATGCAGGTGAGGATGACTATGAGGAGACAAGGGGTGGGGACCAATGAGCTATCTTAGACTGAGCAGGAGGCTAAACCCGAGGACCGCCCATGTTTTTAAGAAATTATGCAATGTTTCAAATATTCTGATTTTCACGTTTTGTTTACGATGTTTAATCAAGTATTTTTCTTTAGCAAACTTTATTGGGGATCTCTTTTATTGCAAATAATTTGGTTGAACAGTTGGTTGATGACCGAAATTTGAAAGTTTATTTTGTATTTAAGAAAATTTTTATTTTTCCGCAAATTTTAAAGTAGTTTAAAATTACGGTACGTTACAATTAACTTTTACTTATTTAAAAATCTCATATATATCAGAATTAAAATTTGATTTTTTTGTATTTTTTAATGCATGATGAAATGGTGGTGACACTGTCTGTTGAACTTCCTCTTCGTAAGATATATGTTCCACTTATTTCTTACATTTTGGAGTTGATTTATCATCACCTTCACAAGGTTCAAGAATAGATTTTTCAACAATCCTACCACTGTGAAGGTAATAACAGATTTTACCTAATCCATCGATTGAGTTCCAGAAGTTCCAGTTTTTACTTTTTTCAAGAACATTAAGTGCAGATGCAAATTTATCAAGAGTATCTTTCAAATCTATCATGATTTGAGCAGTTTGAGTATTGATAGACTCTTGTTTTGTAATAAAATCATGCAATGTATCTTCCAAATTTTTTTTCGGCGGATGAACAAAATGTGCATAATTTTGAAAAGGTGGTTATGAAAATTGTGTAGCGTTATCATTTCTCCAACTAGAATTTGGATGATTTCGCCAACCTGGATTAAAACTTTGAGAGTATGGTTCAAAATTTTGCTTTTTGAAAGTGTTCAAAACATTGACTTGAACATGAAGACATTCTTTGAAAGAGGATAAAGTGGGACAATCTTTTGTAGAATGATCAGTTGTATCACAAATGTGACAAGAAAGTTATTGGACAAATTTTAATTGACCACTCTTTTTCATTTCAAGTGCCTCTAATTTTCTTGCCAATGACGCAAATCTGGATTGGAGATCATGTCCTTCCTTGAAGGTATACATATTTCCACCAGATGTGAGAGATTGAATCTTCTTTAATAGTTCAATTGTGCCTATAGTGTCCCAATTTTGAGTAATTTCAGCTAATGAATCGAGATATTTAATTGCCTCAGTTGGATCTTTATCTTCAAATGTTCCATTACACATAAATTCAAACATTTCTCTATCTTTAAGTGTCAGACCTTCATAAAACTAAGAAACAACTCTCCAAGTTTCAAAACCATGATGTGGACAAAAATTAAGCAATTCTTTATATCTATTCCAACACTGATAAAAAGTTTTCCCTTGTTTTTGAGTGAAAGTGATGATTTGCCTTTTGAAATAATTTGTTCTATGAGATGGAAAAATTTTTTTAAAAAATTGTTGTTGAAATTCATCCCAAGTTCGAATGGATCCCGATCTAAGATTTTGTAGCCAAGTTTTAGCTTTATCTTTTAAAAAAAAAAGAAAAAACTTAAGTCGAATGGTATTCATGCTACAATTAAGGTCATTATATGTGTTGCTCACTTCTTCAAACTCTCGTAAATGCATGTATGGATTTTCTGAATCTAAACCATGAAAGTTGGGTAAAAGTTGAATAATGTCAGGCTTAAAATTAAAATGAGATTCATCAAGAGGAAAAACTAAACATGAATGTGCACTAGTTTGTGTAGGATTCATGTGATCTCTAAGTGTTCTTCGTCTATCTTGATCATGTTGAGATTGAATTCCATTATTTACTTCATGCTCCAATTGGTCGGTCGGTTCCTCCATGTTTGGTAAAAATAGAGGGTTGTTTCGAATGAGTCTACTACTAAGTGAACGTAACCAAATGTTCATGCAAATGTAAAAGAAGAAACACAAAAACAATAAATATTTAAAGAAATAAAAATAAAAATTATAAACAAAATTAAATAGACTTGAAATTAAAATATAAATCCCCGACAACGGCGCCAAAAACTTGCCACAACTTTGATTGTTGCACTCCTAATAGCAGGTTGTCCAAAAATAATATAATTTAGTGAGTTCGAATGTCATATCCACGGGGAAGCTAAGTTAATTACAAGTCCACTTTAATGTATTTTTTTTTGTTTTTTTAAATTATTTTATCGTTAGATGATTATTTTTATTTGTGTAAATTAAATAGTCGAGATGAAAGGTTCCACTCTTGGTATTTAAATAAAGTTGAAATAAATGAACATAATTAGAAGCCACTTAAAAATGGTTCCAATATATTAAATAATCATTATTTATATTATTGTTATATATTATTCTATTATTAATATATTATATACACCAAAACTTATAAATGTTGTCAAATATTTATGGAGCTATATATTTGTAAACACGAAATCAAGGTAACCACTTTAAATTGTTGGTAATACCAAACTAACATTTAATTGATACCACGAATTTAATATTATGATAATATTTATATATAGTGAATCAAAGTAACAACTTTAAATTGTTGGTAATTCCAAACTAACATTTAAGTGGTACCAAGAATTTGGTGTAACATATAACATCAATAAATCAAAAACTCACAATTATAAATAGGGTATAAAAATGCATAAATAAAAGAAACTAAATATAACATAAATAATAAATAATTATTAAATAATTAAATATTATTATTTTATTATCATACCAAGAGTGTTACCTTTTCATCTCGACTTTGGAAGATTAACTACTCATGATGAAAATGAAGAATTTGGAATAAATACTTAACATGATAATTTTATTAAAGTAAAGAAATAAAGAGAGAAAAATTATGAACTCAAAGTTTTGTTGATAAAATGAAGGATGTTTTCCTTCATCACAATACACTCCTATTTATAGGCCAATTTTTGGATACAAAAGAAAGTAAAATATTATTTTTTACATATAATTGGTGCAATTTTTTCTTCATGAATGATTCAAGTCTTTATTGTATCTTGCACTCCATCTTTGACAATCTTGCCAACGGATTTGATTGTTCCACATAAAACAAATGTTGTTTTTTAATAATTGAGTTTTCTAAATTGTGGTAAAATTTTATATTTTTTACCAAGTATTTTGATAGACATGGTCAAAATACTCAAGCATGGTAAAACTATAATTCTATTGGTATCACTTTCACTTGTTGTTCAATTTGAACTCAGTTGTAAGAAGAATTTTATCCCAAGCTTTTCATCAATATTGCGGACATTGAAATCAACTTTATATAGGTTTAAGTATCTCATTCTCATTTTTCAATCCAAAGTTGTGCTGGTTTTTCCAAATCTGTAAAAATAACAAAAATAATACAACACATAATTTTTTTATACAAGTTCTTATAAAGCTTAAATATTTAATACACTTTAAACTATAAAATATTATACAAAACATTTAATAAATATGTTTTTTTTGTATATTAATCACCAAGCATTGAATATTCACCTGAAAAACTCAACTCCAGAAATACAATTAAATCCCTTAAAATAAACATATAAATATTTAAAATAAATTAAACATATTGAATGCATCATTTGATCCATTTAAATTATTTAAATTATTATTAAATTACGAATGTGTCTTACATAATACATATACTGGTTTTTTGGCATTATATTAGCTAAGTTTCTAGCATAGTTGACTGTTTCACTCATATCTTATTGCTCGGTTATCAAAATGACGTGCTTCCGAATCGGTTGAAAATCCAACAAAATGCTTAAAACCATTCCTCTACTAGTAAGGCTGATTCATATTTTATCTAAGATAAATATTGGTCACAAACTCTAGATGTATCAAATAGAAACAACAACCAGCTTGGTAAAACCATTTATAATATTTTGTTCATATATCCTAGATAGATTATTGAACGGTGTGATTTAATATGTGTTATGAAGCTAAGACAATGCTCTACGAATCATATTCACAAATCTAAGTTAGAATCGGATCTTAAGATGGAGAAAAATGACATTGAAGTCATTGGTTCTTCACTGAATGCTAAATTTCAGTATGCGTCCAGTCTCTTATTCCGAGCATATCTCACAAAATCGAGCGATTTTTCTATGAAAATCTAAGAATTAATATCACAGATGGACCAACAAGGTACCATGCCAGGACAGACTTGCTAAGCTGAACAGACTAGCTGAGTGACCAGCAAGGTTACCCAGTAGAGTAAATTAGGCTTAGTCGTAGAAAATGGCCGTTATAGTAAAATCATCTTAGTCAAGGAAAATTTCTAGCGATGCGAATATGACATAATATTTCTAAACGGCTGTATAATTGTA
Source organism: Primulina huaijiensis (assembly GCF_012295235.1). Taxonomy (NCBI): domain Eukaryota; kingdom Viridiplantae; phylum Streptophyta; class Magnoliopsida; order Lamiales; family Gesneriaceae; genus Primulina; species Primulina huaijiensis. The sequence continues at coordinate 12,212,217 of NC_133316.1, read as the reverse complement.
TCCAACGTTCATATTGTCGTTTGAAGCCGTTAATACAACATTTAATCAAATAATGAAATTGATAATTTATCAACACTCAAACAAGTTTGTGGAACATTATTCCTTGTCAAGCATAAATGAAACATTATTTGAAGAAAAACAGTCACACAAAAGAGAGATAAGTTTCATACAATAACTGAGTGAGAGTCTTTACATATTGACATGAAAGAATATGTAACTCTGTAATGGTTCGGTGTAGATGTGCGTCTATCTAGAAATTTTGAGTTGGTGAGACGTGCTAGCCAAAGTGGATTGTATAAAGAATTGAATGAGCCAAAATTTTCTAATGAATTCTTTCCTACATTAGAAGGAGAAAGATACCACTTTCAAACCTCTATAATCTTGTGTTATTATCTTGCATTAATATTTATGTTTTTTCATTTATTCTTAATGTTTTGAATGGCGTTGTTATTGTATATTTAACTTGCATAATTTTCAAATTATTTTTCTTCAGCTAAATACAAAATCGAACTCGATTTAATCTCTCGATAATCAATTCATTTAAAAACATTTCAAGAACAGAGATATTATAACTCTGTTAATTTTTTGTTATCGGTACATGCTAAAATAAGTTTAATTTTTTTTTTGAAATGGCATATATACCTTTTTTCCCATACTGACGTTGAGCCGATCCTGACAAAGGTCAATGTTGGGTTTTCATATTTTTATAGTTTGGTTTACCGGGAAATTATATCAAAGTTTTTATGAGATATTAAATCGTGCTCCCAAAGCTTGACATGAGAATCTCCACAGCTTCATCTTTAGCCCGTAGTACTGAAACTTTCCCCAAGTATCCTTTGATAATAGCCTCCCATATCCCCATTTCAACGCCGCATGCTTCTGCACAAACTTCCCCCATCACACATCATCCTGACTCATTCCAAATGCATTTCCTCGGTTTTTATAAATCAATGTCCCACTGTTGTTTACCTCATTCCTCTCCAAACAATATAACATAACCACCTCGTAGTGATAAATAAACCAAAGAACCGAAATATAGAAGCAAATATCAACATGGGATAAAATAGGAAAAGAAATTAAAAATAGACCCATTCATAAACCAGGATGTTAAGCAAATATTCATCTAAAGAATACAACACACACGTCACAAATTCGAATCAAAACTCAAAATTTGACTAAAATAGCAACAACAATGATAAGCTTAAACAATAGAACATCGAATAAACCAATATAAGAAAATAAAACATAGAAGGTTTCTAACTTACCTTTCCTAATGCTCATATTAAATAACCGTTGCTCACTTCAAGTTACAAGTAAATCAACAGGATTTGTCATGCACAATCTTTTAAGCTTTAGATCGTCTAAACTCGAACCATGTATCATAGTGGTTGAAGAGTAAACTATCGTGGATGTGCTTCCCGCGATATTCGAGCCCTAAGCTATTCAGTCTTTTTGTACATTCTTCACCTCCCAAACGAGAACAAAACTTGATATTATGCGAGACCAAGATTCTACCTTCCAAAGGTTTCAATTTATCTACTACCCGCTCCAGACCAATCCAAACAAGTTTGTCAGGCATATGTAGGAAAACAGCACTAGCATATATCAGATCATACATGGTTTCATGCCCGAACTTGCTGAAATCCATATCTTCACCCTTTATTATGAAAGGACGCTTAGGTAATAAACCGTGAGATGGAATCTCATATCGAAGCGCAGCCATTAGAGATAGCTCATCTCTCTCTAAGCAATGGTAACGCCCAGGATTCAAGTAACCGATGAAATGCAGGCCAACACGAAGTGTACCACATCCAATCTCAAGAACTTGGGAGTTTGGGGTTACACGTACTGTTTCAGCAAGAAACTCAAACGCATCTCGTCCTCCTGCCCAGGGCTCACCATAATAGCTGTGGTGCTCCTCAACGAGTAATTCACTCGGGCAAGGTAGAGCTGTGTGATTGTTCGCTTCTTCTCCTTCATAGTGTGCTATCCCTTTGAACTCAAGAAGATCCTGGAGCTGTTGCTGACGAGTGCGAGGGTTGATGCCTTTACGTAGAACATTAGGCTGCATATGCAATCCATTGGCTTCAATCTGACTCTTTAGCCAATCGATGTCCTCAGCTGAAGCCGAGATCCGCTCTCCAATTTTTGTGCTGTCACTTACCGTGGCAAGAGTGGTGCAAGGGCAAGGAGGAGATGGGGATGAAAGGGCAAATAGCAGGAAGAATAAGAGGGTTGCAGCGGCAGCGGCAGCGGCTGACAGAACAAGGACTGGAACTGAAATCACCACACTCTTTGATGGAAGCAGAGCCATTTGAAAATTGAGTGAATATTGGATTTCCTTCTCAGTATAGACCGAAATTATTTTTACCCTATGTGAATCGAGAAATCAATTGTGGCCCCCAAAAACCTTAATCTAGAATTTGGATCAGAATCAGCGGAGAATGACTAGCATTCACTGTCAAATTCCCCCTTATTCTGAATTGTTTATCATACTTGGAGAGAAGTTAGGATAGACAGATGTTGAAATTGTTCTTGTGGCAAGTTTTCGAAAGAAAAAACTCAAACTGTTAATCAGAAAATTACCCAAAAAATCTTACTAATACTTGGCCAATTGATAATTGCAATGCGGCGAATGCTGAAATCCGAACCGCAGTGGAAAAATCTCAATCGAACTCCGAGTTGCCAATCATTTCACCATACAAAAGCCCTGTAGTAATCTGGATCTGAGAAGAGAGAAAATCGGACACGAATCGGATTTCGAATCACCCCTATTTAGCCCCGTAAATGGCTTCCATCCTTGCTATACCCTCGATTGAGGCCCTCACGGCGAGATCTAGATAAGATAACTAACTGTCCTCAAATACAAGAAGCTCTGCTAATGTAAATCTTATGCCCTTCGAACCAAAACTAATTACAAACCAAAAGTTTGGGGAATTCAGGTCAATTGATAAGTTGGCGGCTACCTCTATAATCCAAATTTGTGGCCATATCCTAAAATATACTTACATTTCAAAATCACACTTCTAACCAAGTTCTCACGATCACTTTATTAATATTCATTTAATAAAATCATATATACTTTTTATTTTTATTTTTATTTAATATTAAAATTTTTTTTTTACCATTAACTAGTACAAATACTTTAATATTAAAATTTTATTTTAAAAAATATTACAATATAGCAATACGAAAGTTTGACAAATTAAATATTAAAATAACTAAATGTTTCATAATTTATAAATTACTCTTTCACTTTTCATGGTGACATGTTTCCCTAGTGTGTTCAACCAACTCAGGTCGTTGTTGATGATGCACCTTATTATTACGTAATTCTGAATTTGTTCGAAGATATTAACCAAATTATGGGGTTGAACTCTGATCACTATAAAAGTATCTCGTTTGTCACGATCTCAAATCAATATTGCATGACACTCGTATTCGACAATCAGTTGTATAAAATAATGAAAGTATACACGATTTCTTTGCATTATCCACGAAGCAATATCGCCCTCGACCTCTTATAATTGTCCAACGAGCTTGGATAACTCTAAATGCCCGCTCGACATACTTTTTGCAGCTTCTTGTCTTTCTTAAAATTTCATTCGTTTTGGATCTTGGAGGCAGGAGAAATTCTTCACGAAAGTGGCTCATTTCGGATCTAGGATCTATACCATGTTAGATAGTATCGTTTTCTATTTTGTACACCCTTCACAATAAAATTTACCTCTGTTGCGTTCCTTTCAAAAATTCATTAAAAAGAGACGATTCATTAAGCACATTGATATCATTACGAGATTCAGCGACTATAAAAAAGACTTTCTGTAAGGTCTAGGAAATTCGAACTACGTAACCTGACTGCAGACAATCTAGGGGTTTTACTAAAATATGTGTTTAATTATTTTAAAGCTTTAAAGGCATGATTATTGCATGGTTATGTATGTCATTTCATGGTTTATTAAGATTTCATGTATTAGGGCTTTAAATTATAATTTGCGCTCGAACGAGGAATGAAGACCGACGATAATAAGGAAAAATGTTTTTATTAAATAATTATTTTTAATTATTTAATATATGGTGTAATTAAGGGTGATTTTTTAAAATAGGCATTGGTTGGGTATTTTTACTCGTCGGATCATATTTTAACGGGTACGCAAATTCCAGCGAGTCAGAGGACTTTTTGAGGGTTCGGGCAATATTTTCAAAAAACATACCTAAACGAAATATTTTTCGGGAGTGTTTTTGGGCTTGACAGATTTATTTTATTGCTTAATGGGCCTAAAATCCTTTTTAATTCCTTTAATTATTATTAAGGACTCATTAGTGTAATATATTATTAACCTAACCTCAAAAATTAAACCTTAACCCTACTCCCCAAGCTCTTGGCCGCCCCTCCCCTTGATGCAGCACCTTTTCGAAAATTCTCCATCACCAAACCACTGAAATTTTCCTAAGTTTTCAAGGAAACTCCTTCTCCGTCTCTCTGTTGCTTGTCCTACGCGTAGTTATCCAAGGTTTCGAGCTTTTATTCACAAAGGCACGCCATAAATATTTCTTTTTCTCATCATTCACGCTAATATACGTTGATACGTGTGTGTTTGCATGAGTTTTTAAATCTTTTTTTTTGTATCGTTTATGCATCGGTTGTAATGAAATATGCACATTTTTTCTTGTGACTCACGGTTTTGTTGCTACTTGTGTAAGGGGCTGCCGAAATGTGGTGTTAGGGGACTGCTTAGGTCTATAGTGAAGGGGACATGGTGCTGGAGTCGAGTCTCGGTCGATTTGGGTGAGGGCCGATCGGATTTTCTTGAAAGGCTAGAGTTTATGGTGGTATGGTGAAGGAAAAAGGTAGATACGGCCGTGGAGGACTGCCGTGGTTCAGACCTAGGTGGGTACAAGCCGTGGTCTAGGGAGGTCCAAGCATGGCTGGTCTTGGGTAGAATGTAGATCGAAAGGGGTAAACTCGACTAGGGCTTGGTTTCGTGACGTTCGGGTAAAACAGGCTCAACAGCGTGCATGGGGCTAGGGTCCTTGGCTAGGTTGGTCCAGGAGGGTCCAGTGGTGATCTAGGAGTGGTTGGTTCGAGGCTGGTTCGAGTTGGTTGAGAGTAGGATAGAAGAGGGCTTTTTAAATGTTTGGGACACTTTTCTGCCGCGGCGCTGCAGCGCCTTGTCTTCGAAATGGTAGCGCTGCAGTGCTGATGCCGGGCACCTAGGCTCTAACCAAGCACCGCAGCGCCACAGTGTCAGTGCCTAGGCGCTAGTCCAAAGGATGAGGAGCTTTAGTTTTAACGCTTTTGTCTCGTTTGGGTATTGATACTTCGTTATGACCGAGTTTAGTGAGGGTTAGATTGGGTCATACGAGGCTTGACTAGGCATCTTTGAATTTTGATTTAAGCGTGGTTTTAAAGTCTAGGAAATTCGAACTATGTAACCTGACTGCATGCAATCTATAATTTTATTAAAATGCGTGTTTACTGATTTTCATGCATTTTAATTCATGATTATTGCATGGGGAGGTGTTTATTGCATATTTTGTTAAGATTTCATGCATTAGAGCTTTAAATTGCATTTCGCGCTCGAACGAGTAACAGAGATCGGGGATAATCAGGAAAATGTTTTTATTAAATACTTATTTTTAGTTATTTAATATATGGTTTAATTAAGTGTGATTTTTGAAAATGGGCCTTGGTTGAGTATTTTTACTCGCCGGATCATATTTTTATCGGTACGGAAATTTTAACGATTCGGAGGACTTTTTGAGAGTCCGGGCAATATTTTCAAAAATGTACCAAAACAAAATATTTTTTGGGAGTGTTTTTGGATTCGATGGGGTTATTTTTTTCATAATGGGTCTAATATCCTTTTTAAACTTAATTATTTTAATTAAGGTCCCATTATACATTACATATTATATTAAACCTCCACCTAAACCCTAACCCTACATTCCTAAGCACTCGGCCGCCCCCTCCCTCTCTTGCAGAAGAATTATTACGTAAGAAATCAGCAGCCACCATCGATTTTATTCAAAGGTTTCGAAGATAATCATTTCCTACTTCTCCTGTACACGTTCTACGCATAGGTCTTAGAGTTTTAGAGCGTTTAAACGCAAAGGCACAACCAAAAATTTTCTTTTCTCATATTTCACACTATATTACATGTTTTCGATTGTTTATGCATGACATGTTGAAGAGTTAATGTTTTTATGAGTTTTGAATGCATGTACATGAAGAAACCGAACCCCATGTCTGGAGGTTCACTTTTTTCCTCTCGATTTTGATGGAGCTGCCAGGCTTAGAATATGGGACATGTGTTACAGCAGGTTGTGAGTGTTTTGATGTGTTATAAACAAGTCTGCACGGAGTTGTGAAGGAGTGAGCGAGTGATGTTGTTCATGGGCATTTTAGGGTTTGAATGGTGTGTGTGGGTTCATGGCTGTGTGCAGGCCTACTCCAGGCCGTCATTCAGACTAGGAAGGGTCTGAGTCGTGGTCTTAGGTTGTCGGTGCACAGCTGGTAGTGGTCCTTGGTCAGTTCGCTAGCTTAGAATTCGTCGGGTTCACGTTTTTGGAGCGATGTCCGCACGGCTGTGTGCGTGGGACTAAGAGCTTTAAGGACCAAAATTGCAATAACCCAAATTTCAGGGACCTAATTGCAAATTTCGAATGTTGTACTGTTTTTATTTTTTCAAAAATTTTGGGGGCAAGGTAATAATTTTCGAAAATTTTAAGGTTTAAATTGATTATTTTGAAATGTCATGAGGACTAAGATGAAATTTTTGAAATTTTTAAGGGCCAAATTTTAAAGAAGTTTAAACTTTAAAGGTCAATTTGCAAGTTCCTAAATTCTTTGGAGTAAAATTCAAAATTTTTATGGGACACTAGAAGTATATCAGTGATTGTTTGAGGATTTTGGGTTAATTACTGAAAGAAAATCTCTTAAGTTTCAACACGATCAGATTTGATGGTATGTTTTATCGTAGGAAGGATATATATTTCAGGTGTAGCCACGTATTCATTGCTAGATTCCGGAGCTACACATTCTTTTATATCCGAGTCTTTTGTCGAGCGACTAGGAATCATACCAGAGGCTATGGATTTGGGATTCAGAGTGTCGATTCCGTCCGGAGATAAGTTGTTTACCTCGCAGGTAGTGAAGAGATTGGAGCTTCGGTTACAGAAAAATACGGTGCAGGCAGATTTGGTTGTGCTACCGTTGCCGGAGTTTGATATTATTTTTGATATGGACTGGCTTTCTTCGAACGGAGCCGCTATAGATTTCCGACGGAGGTCAGTATCTGTCCGACCGCTTAGTGGTCAGCCATTTATTTTTGAGGCAGCCAGACACCAGCAGATGCCGCACATCATTTCTTGCATATGTGCGAGGAAGCTCATGAGAAGATGCTGCCAGGCATTTTTGGCGAGTATTGTGACAGTGACCGAGCCAGTCAGTCAGAGGCTAAAGGACGTCGAGCTGGTCAGGGATTTCCCCAGCATTTTCCCGGACAATGTTTCAGGCGTTCCACCAGACCGAGAGGTTTATTTCTCTATCGAGATGATTCCAGGTACAGTGTCAATTTCTAAGGCATCCTATCGTCTAGCACCTGCTTAGATGAAAGAGCTGAAGGATCAGATACGGGATTCGCTAGATAAGGATTTCATTCTCCTGAGCTTTTCTCCATGGGACGCACAATTACTGTTTGTTAAAAAGAAGTACGACAGCATGCGGCTTTGCATTGACTATAGGAAACTGAACTGGGTCGCAGTTAAGAATAAGTATCCACTGCCCAGGATCGAGGATCTATTTGATCAGCTTCAGGGAGCATCAATATTCTCAAAGATATATCTCCGATCAGGATACCACCAGCTGAAGGTGACAAAGTCTAACGTGCATAAGACGGCTTTCAGGACGCGTTATGGGCACTATGAGTTTCTGGTGATGCCTTTCGGACTGACTAACGTGCCAGCGATCTTCATGGATCTCATGGATGGCGTGTTTCAGCCGTATTTGGATCAGTTTGTTACAATTTTCACAAATGACATACTGATTTATTCGAACAGCAGAGAGGAGCACCGTCAGCATCTGAGGACCGTACTGCAGACTTTACAGGACAGACAACTGTATTCAAAGTTCAGTAAGTGAGAGTTATAGCTAGACAGAATGTCAATCGTGGGCCACATCATATCCCGAGATGGAGTAGAGGTTGATCCCAGTAAGGTTGAGGCATTCCGAGATTGGCTAGTGCCTAAGAGTGTGACAGAGATCCGCAGTTTCTTGGGGTTGGCTGGGTACTACCAGAATTTCATTCAGGGATTCTCTCCTATTGCAGAACCTATGACCGCTTTGACAAATAAGAATTCTAAATTCATTTGGGGATCAGAGTGCCAGGAGAATTTTGACAGGCTGAAGCAGGAATTGACTACAACACCAGTTGTAGCTATGCCGTCAGGGCAACAAGAGTTTGTGCTTTACACCGATGCTTTGAAGCTCGGTTTGGATGCAGTTCTGATGCAACATGACAGGGTTATAGCCTACGCGTCCAGACAGCTGAAGGTCCATGAGAAAAATTATCCGACTCATGACCTCGAGCTAGCAGCAGTGGTATTCGCCCTGAAAATTTGGAAACACTATCTATATGGGTAGAAGTGCATGATTTTCACTTATCACAAGAGCTTGAAGTACTTCTTCATACAGAAAGAGCTAAACATGAGACAACAAAGGTGGCTAGCTAGTGAAGGTTTATGACTGCGACATTAGCTACCATCCGGATAAGGCTAATGTGGTTGCAGATGCCCTGAGCAGGAAGAATGCGGTGATCGTCAGTTGTCTCTACAGAGACCATTTTAGGCAAAGATTCAGAGGCTTAAGCTTGCAGTTTATGCCAAGGGCAATGCCCCTAGTCTTTCTACACTGATAGTGCAGTCGACACTGAGGGACAGGATCTGAGCATGGCAGGCTTCTGACGAACAGTTACAGAAGTGGAGGCAGAGGTATGAGTCTAAGGGCCTGAGGTTGTATACAGTTGAGGACGACATAGTCAGATATCATGACCGATTGTGGGTTTCTAGCAGTGATTCCCTGTGAGAAGATATCATGAGTGAGGCCCACAGTACCCCGTATTCCATCCATCCAGAAAGTAAGAAGACGTATAAGGATCTACAGATACTTTATTGGTGGCCGGGCATGAAGGGGGATATTTTGCGTTTTGTCTCCGAGTGTTTGACATGTCAGCAGATTAAATCCGAGCACCAGAGACCTGCAGGGAAGCTGAGATCACTTCCTATTCTCAAGTGAAAATTGGAGAACATTACCATTGACTTTGTGACGGGGCTACCGAAGACAGCTGGAGGATATAATGGTATTTGGGTGATAGTCGATCGGCTCACTAAGTCAGAACACTTTCTACCGATCAAGAAGACTTTCACCATGACTTAGCACACAAAGTTGTATATCAAAGAGATAGTTAGAATGTACGGGATTCTAGTGTCCATAGTGTCAGACAGGGATCCGAGCTTTACGTTTGCATTATGGAAGAGTCATCATCAGGCATTGGGTACCAAGTTGCTGTTCAGTACAGCTTTCCACCTACAGATCGACGGTCAGTTTGAGAGGGTGATTCAAATATTGGAAGACCTAATCAGAGCTTAAATGATCGACTTACAAATTAGCTAGGAGCCGAAGTTACCTCTCGCGGAGTTCACGTACAACAACATCTATCAAGCATCCATCAGTATGGCCCATATGAGGCATTATACGGGAGAAAGTATAAGTCACTAGTTTATTGGGACGAGGTAGGAGAGAGGGCAGAGTTGGGGCTAGATATTTTTAGTCAGACTGTAGAGTTAGTAGTCAAGATCCGAGACAGGATGAAGACAGCTCAGAGCCAAAAGAAGAGTTATGTAGATCAGAGGCGCAGAGATCTTGAGTTCGCAGCGGGGAATCATGTATTTGTGAAAGTGGCACCGATGAAGGGTGTGATGAGATTTGGAAAGAAGGGCAAGCTCAGCCCTAGATTCATAGGACCGTTCGAGATCCTAGAGAGAGTTGAGACACTAGCCTATAGAGTTGCATTATCACCGAATCTGGAGGGAGTTCATAATGTGTTCCACGTCTCGATGCTGCGAAAGTACATGTCGAACCCTTCGCATGTACTGAATTATGAGCCACTGCAGTTGATGTCGAACCTGTCTTTCGAGGAGAGACCCACTCAAATATTGGATAGGCAGGAGAGGAAGCTCCGGAACAAGGTGATTCACATGATCAAAGTCATGTAGCTGAATCATTCCGAGGAGGAAGCTACTTGGGAGAATGAGACCGAGATGAGGAGTCGCTACTTGGAATTATTCGGTACATCTTAAATTTCGAGGACAAAATTTTGTTTAAGGGGGGGAGAATCGTAAGGTCTAGGAAATTCAAACTATGTAACTTTACTGCATGCAATCTAGGGTTTTTACTAAAATATGTGTTTAATTATTTTAAAGATTTCAAGGCACATTTATTGCATGGTTATGTATGTCATTTCATGGTTTATTAAGATTTCATGCATTAGGGCTTTAAGTTGTATTTCGCACTCGAACGAGGAACGCAGACCGGGGATAATAAGTAAAATAGTTTTTATTAAATAATAATATATGGTGTAATTGAGGGTGATTTTTGAAAATGGGCTTTGGTTGTGTATTTTTACTCGCCGGGTCATATTTTAATCGATACGCAAATTCCAGCGATTCGGAGGACTTTTTGAGGGTTCGGGCAATATCGAGATTGGGTTGGTGTTTCTCTATGCCCCTCCGGAGAGTACAAGATCAAAAACTTTCAAACCCATCTTTCAAAAGCTGGCGGGGCCCTGGTTTTGTGCAACTTGTGGCCCACGCCTCCTATTTGTTCAGGGCGGGTGGTGTTAGTGCTTCATACCACTTCATCATACCTACTATACCTGATAGAAAGCCGGCCCAGTGAGATCAGATTTATCAAACGAAGTGAAAATGATAGAAAGAGAAGACGACTGGCGAGATCATTTTCAAAAAACGTACCTAAACGAAATATTTTTCAGGAGTGTTTTTGGGCTTGACGGATTTCTTTTATTGCTCAATAGGCCTAAAACCCTTTTTAATTCCTTTAATTATTATTAGGGGCCCATTATTGTAATATATTATTAACCTAACCTCAAAAGTTAAACCCTAACCCTATTCCCCAAGCTCTCGGCAGCCTCTCTCCTTGCCGCAGCACCTTTTCGAAAATTCTCCATCATCAAACCACTGAAATTCTCCTAGGTTTTCAAGGAAACTCCTTCTCCGTCTCTCTGGTGCTCGTCCTACGCGTAGTTATCCAAGGTTTCGAGCGTTTATTCACAAAGGCACGCCATAAATCCTTCTTTTTCTCATCATTCACGCTAATATATGCTGATACGTGTGGTGTTTAAATATTTTTTTGTTGTATCTTTTATGCATCAATTGTCATGAAATATGCAAATTTTTGCTTGTGACTCAGAGTTTTGTTGCTACTTGTGTAAGAGGATGCCAAAATGTGGTGTTAGGGGACTGCTTAGGTCGAGAGTGAAGGGGACACAGTGCTGGAGTCGAGTCTCGATCGGTTTGGGTGAGGGCCGATCGGATTTTCTTGAAGGGCTTGAGTTTTTGGTGGTATGGTTAAGGAAAAGGGTCGATACGGCCATGAAAGACTGAATCAAGCCATGGTACAGACCTTGGTGGGTCCAAGCCGTGGTCTAGAGAGGTCTAAGAATGGCTGGTCTTGGGTAGAAGGTAGATCAAAAGAGGTAAACTCGACTAGGGCTCGGTTTGGTGACATTCTGGTAAAATGGGGCTATGGTCCTTGGATAGGTTGGTCCAAGAGGGTCCAGTGGTGATCTAGGAGAACCAGTGGTGAGCTAGGAGTGGTTGGTTCGAGGCTAGTTTGAGTTGGTTGAGAGTAAGGTAGAAGAGGGCTTCGAAGTGTTTGGGAAACTTTTTTGCCGCAGGGTTAGTGCCGCGGTGCTGCCCTTTTGGTACTGCAGAGCCTAGTCTTCAAAATGGTAGTGCTGCAGCACTGATTCCGGGTGCATAGGCGCTCACCAAGCACCGCAGCGCCACAATGTCAGCGCCTAGGCTCTAGTCCAGAGGATGAGGAGCTTTAGTTTTAGCGCTTTTGTCTCGTTTGGATATTAATACGTCATTATGACCGAATTTAGTGAGGGTTAGATTGGGTCATACAAGGCTTGACTAGGGATCTTTGAATTTTGATTTAAGCGTGGTTGTCTTCGAGTCGAAATTTTGAGGTCCAAGGGTGTAATGGTCGATTAGGGTTTCCAGTTTGAGTTATCAGTCTTGGCAGCGTCCTGATCACAAAATTACACGTTTTAAATGTTTACGTTATCACGAATATGACCTTTTTATAAAAATATGGAAAAATACGTTGCATGCTTGATTTTAAGAAAAATTTACGTATATGCATGATTTTTATAAGTGATGAATATGGTGTCATGTTTTGAAAGATGAGAGTTGGTTGTGACTAATACGAATATGATAATACGATGACATGTAAGGCCAAGGCTCAGTGGATGGGTAATACTGTCACTGATGTCCCTGCCGTCGGGTACCACGGTTATACGTAGATGGATCCATCGAATAGAGCTGATATGAAAGTCACAACTAATTGACGAAATTCAAATAAAGAAAATGAACACGTATATGATGATATGTTGAGACATGTTTCGACACGTTATGGTTTATTACGATACGTATACCTTTATGTTTTTAAGATCATGAAATGTATGTTGATTACAGTACTTTTCACTGTTGCACGTTAAGTATATGTACTTGTTATAACATTTATTGTGTGTTGAGTTTTTGTGTGAATGATGCAGGTGAGCATATTGATGAGGAGATTGGAGGCGCCGAAGACTGAGTAGGCCGGGCTGGATGTGTGCACGCTAACCCGAGGAATATATTTTTCAGCACATCATGTTTATGAGTTAGGAGAGATCACATATATTTTCTTACACTTTTGTTTTTACCTGTTGATAGTTGTCAGGATTTTTGTATGTTTTACTTTTGAATCACGTTGCTCGACAGTCTAGGGTTTGACGTTTTGTCACATTTTTTAACTGCAGTGTTTTTACTCATAGTTGAATACTTTTATTTTAAAATGTGAAATTTTCTGCGGTTATCACATGCATGCATAAAAATGTATATTTTCTAGCTCTTAGTAGTAGACGTTTCACATTCAATATCCACAATTAGGCTGACGCGACTTCCTCAAGAACAATTGTTGGATATCCATGATCGCTTCGTGTGTACTGGGCCTTCCACTTGTCCAAACGATTTTTTTCACGCCCAATGCATACAATCATGGCTTCTTAACAAACCAGGGAAACTGTAGTTTTGCTAATGCATTTGAAGAAAACGATCGATGTCAGTTGCATTGTATTTTCTCAAGTACCCATCTCCACATATATTGAAACGTCTACTACTAAAATACTGCTAATTTTTTTTAAAGTAAAACAAGCCATGGCCGAAAATACATATACATATATATACATAAAATTCGTACCATGCACTAAAATAAAACCAACTCCTGTATAAAATTTACTGCAGTTCAAATCTAGAAGATGTGACTAACGGAAACATTTATTGTTTAAAATCAACAATCAACAAACTACTAAAAACCTACTAATCCTCAATGCAATGAAATCATGTACGTTTTGAAATAAACTGTTTTATGGTGATGCATGTGGTTAGTGTGTTCGGGTTTTCGAGCATTACGATTCCTCCCCCCCTAAAAGAATTTCGTCCTCAAAATCATTACTCACAGAAAAGACCAAGGTAGCGACTCCTCATGTTATTCTTAGTCTCCCAAGTAGCTTCCCCCTCAACCATTTTGATCATCTTTTTACGCAGCATCCTCTCCTGCCTACCTAAGATATGCGTCGATTTCTCCTCGTAGGTCATGTTCGGAGTAAGCTGCAGTGGCTCATAGTTCAGGACATGTGATAGATTTGACACGTATTTGCGGAGCATAGAAATGTGAAAGACATTGTGAATTCCAGGTAGATTAGGTGGTAAAGCCACCTTGTATACTAATGCTTCCACCTTTTCCAAGATCTCAAATGGTCTAATAAAACTCGAACTGAGCTTGCCTTTCTTCCCAAATAGCATAACTTCCTTCATGGAGCTATCTTGACAAAGACGTTATTACCAACGACAAACTCGAGATCTCTTCTCCTCTTTTCTGCACAACTCTTCTGTCTACTTTGCGCCGTCTTCATCCTATCCCGGGTCTTGACTACCAAATCTGTAGTTTGGAAGTCGATCACGCAAGTTCGTAGCAATTCATCCAAAATTTAGATCAATCTCTCTGATTGGCCGTCAGTCTGTGGATGGAAGGCCGTACTAAACAACAGCTTGGACCCCATAGATGAATGAAGACTCTTACAGAATGATGAAGTAAAGCGCGGATCTCCGTCGGATGCTATAGACACTGGAATTCCATGCAGTCTGACTATCTCTCGAATATACAGCTAGTCATACTGTGACATGGAGTATGTCGTTTTCACTGGCAGGAAGTGTGCTGATTTAGTCAGACGATCTACGATCACCCAAATAGTATCGTAGCCCTTCACTGTTTTCGGTAAACCAACCACGAAGTCCATTGCAATATTCTCCTACTTCCACTTAGGAATAGGGAGTGGCCTCATCAACCTTGCTGGTCTCTGATGTTCTGTCTTCACCTACTGATAAGTGAGGTATTCCGACACAATTTTCCGAATATCTCTATTCATGTCCGGCCACCAATAGAGTAACTTTAGGTCTTTGTACATCTTTGTACTCCCAGGGTGGATAGAGTACGGTGAAGCATGTGCCTTCATCATAAACTCGACTCTCAACGAATCAACACTAGGCACCCATGAACGACCTCTATATTTGACAATGTCGTCCTCCACATAATACAATGTACTGTCCTTCGATTCATCCCTCGTCATCCACTTTTGCATTTGCTCATCAGTCACCTGCTTAGTACGAATGCGGTCTCTTAGAGTGGACTGCACCATCAGTCACTTCCGCCTTATGTTTAGCTACTTCTGAGTAAAGAAATACTTGAGGCTCTTGTGATCTGTGAAAATCTTGCATTTCTCACCGTACAAATAATTTCTCCATATCTTCAATGCAAAAACAACTACACCTGATTCAAGGTCGTGCGTCAGGTAGTTCTTCTCATGATTCTTCAGCTGTCTTGGCGCATAGGCGATCATCTTATCATTCTGCATCATAACGGCACCCAAATCGAGCTTTGAAGCATCAGTGTATTGCACATAATCTTCTTGCCTGGATGGAATTGCTAGAACTGGTGATAAAGTAAGTGCTTGCTTTAACTTCTCAAAACTGCTCTGACACTTGACACTCTACACAACTTAACATTTTTCTCCGTCAGAGTTGTCAAAGGTACTGCTATAGACGAAAAGCCCTTAATAAACTTGGGATAATATCCGGCCAGGCATAAGAAATTGTGAATCTCGGATACATTCCTAGGTACTGACCACTCCTTCACAGCTTCGACCTTAGACAGGTCAACCTCTACTCCATCCCTCGAAATAATGTGGCCTAAGAACGCCACCTTATACATCGAGAACTCGAATTTGCTGAATATGGCAAACAATTTTTGATCTCGAAGAACTTGCAATGCCGTCTTCAGATGCTTACTGTGCTCCTCATGACTTCTAGAGTAGATCATAATGTCGTCTATGAATACGATAATAAGCTGATCCAAATACGACTTAAATACGCAATTCATGATATCCATGAAGATCGCTGTGGCATTTGTCAACCCAAAAGGCATCTCAAGAAATTCTTAATGTCCATAACGAGTTCTGAAAGCCGTCTTATGGACGTCTTCTTCTTTGACTTTTAACTGATGATATCCGGAACGAAGATCTATCTTTGAGAACATTAAAGCCCCTTGCAACCGATCAAATAGGTCTTCAATTCTTGGCAACAGATACTTTTTCTTCACGGTCACTCAATTCAACTCCCGGTAATCAATGCAGAGTCTCAGACTACCATAATTCTTCTTCACAAAGAGAACAAGCGCGCCCTATGGAGATGAACTAGGACGAATAAAACCCTTGTCTAAAAACTCTTGAATATGATCTTTCAGCTCTTTCATCTCCGTAGATGCAAGACAATAAGGTGCTTTAGAAATTGGAACGGTATCCGGTGTCAGCTCGATGGAAAACTCCACCTCCTTTGCTGGTGGAACTCTGGTCACGTCGTTGGGAAAAAATCAGGAAACTCCTTGACGATCTTCGACTCCTCAATAGTCCGACTGGCAGTGTCAGGGATCGAGACAATACTAGCTAGGAAAGCTTGACATCCCTTAATCTTTAAATTCCTCGCGTGCAAGCAAGAGATAATGCGCAGAACAAGACTGCTCTGAGCTACCTCAAATAAGAATGACTCCCCACATACTGGATTAATAGATACGATCCTCTGATGGAAGTCAATCGAAGCTCCATTCGCTGCCAACCAATCCATACACAAAATAATGTCGAACTCGGGCATAAGAAGTACAATAAGATCATTTCGAACGATGTGTCCTTGCATCTCGAGCTCAACATCATGAACCACACTAGATGATAGCATCTCATCTCCCAATGGCACCATAACTCTAAATCCCAAACGCAAATGCTCGGGTGAGACCTTCAGACGGATCACAAAAGACTCAGAAATAAAGGAATGTGTAGCTCCAGAATCTGACAGCGCATTCATGGCTACCCCCTCAAGATGGATCTTTCCTGAAATTACAGTAACAGCCTATGTGACACACATTTCTTAACCCATAAATGCCCAAAATTATGAGTTCATTGGACTCAATGTCTAGGATTTTCTAACGATTGCTAGATCACTCGACAATCAAGCCTTATACCTTAAGCAATACTAGTTTGTCACCTAAATATTCAAAATAAATCGGCAAAGTGGAATGCTGATCAAAATACATGTGATGAGTGTAGTGTCTGGCTCAGCCTTCTCTACATGCATGACGTACGCCCTACAAGTTGCAGGCGCCTATAGCTTAGGACAATTTAGGGCGATATGTCCTTGCTCTTCATATTTGAAGCACTTTCCAGAGAACCATAGACACTTGCCATAGTGGTGGCGGTTGCATTCCTTGCATAATGGCTTCACATCACTCTTCAGCGCTCCTGGTTTATGTGGCTGCCTCGATGCTCTCGTTTTTGGCTGACCCTATCCCTTGCTAGGCCCCGTGAAAGGATTCTTATTCTGCTGACTCGATTGTTGGGCACGGTTTTTCTTGCGCTGCATCTCCCACTCGATGCCCTTCAGTGATTATTTGCCTCGTAAGGCTTTAGCAACAGCGGCAGTATAGTCGATCGGGTTTGCTAGCTTCACATCCCGACGGATTGTCGGCCTCAAACCATTCAAGAAATGACGTAACTTCTCTGCAGCATCATTTGCAATCAGGGGCACAAATTGACAGCCCTGGTCAAACTTCTGAACGAACTCAGCAACAGAAGAATCCCCCTGGCGGAAACTCATAAACTATCTCTTCAACCTCGAACGGACATCGGCGGTGAAATACTTCTCAAAGAATACCCTCTTGAATCCCTCCCAAGTCAATGTCGTCAGATTCACTCCTCGCTCCGTTCTTTCCCACCATAAGGAAATGTCTCCCTTCAGCAAATAAACGGTACAACGAACCCGGTCAGCGTCCGCTATATTCATATACCTAAAAATCACCTCCAACGATCAAATCTATCCATCAGCCACGAATGGATCAGCAGTGCCAGAAAATTCCTCGGGGTCCATCCTCCTGAACTGCTCATAAACCGCCTCTGGTCGGACCCTCGCAGAAGTAATTGAGCCATACCGGCTAGCACACGAGCACTAGCATCCTGATTAAGAGGAGGGGGTGGAATCTTCTCCTCCTGCCTGTCTCCTCCTCCCAACATATCCTCACAATCTCTGTGGAGAACTCGTCTAGGAGGCATCTCTGTACAAATTGTCCAACCCAACACTTAACCAACATGCAGTTTTAAAATGAAAGGCATCTAACATTTATCTTTGATAGTCATATAAGCAGATAAATCTAAATAGTTAAAAATTTAAAGCAATAAAACTCACAGACCTTAAGGTGTGACTTCACGAGCTTCTCCGAAGCGGCATTAGGCATAACCTTTTTCAAGAACCACCGCTCTAATACCAACTGAAACGACCCTACTTCTAAATTAATTTAATTTACAATATTTTTTTAAAACCATGCATAATTAATTCATCATAAATAAAATAGCATAAATAATTGAATTCCATAATATTTAAAATCATTTATGTGGAATAAGTAAATAAAGCAATAAAAGTCTAAAATTCCCTCAATAAATTCTAGCATCTTATCAGTCTGTAAATAAAAACAATAATCCATAAATTAATCAAAATCTTTAACATATGTGGAATTTCTAGGTCCTCAGGTATGCACTGCGCCTCCCTGATGAGTCGATAGTTCGCACCTCACGATTCAACCTCTTGAGTCTAATGACTCAGCATGCTCAAACCGAATATAGCAAGTACATAAATATACAATCACATGCATGGAAATTACATTTACTAAAAATAGATTTGTTTCATGAAACCTCGAAACCGACGGGTTCAACGTCCACTTCTTCGACGATCCCTCCGACTATCATAAAAATAACTTCACCGTTCACTCAACAGATTCATTATCATTGAGATTCTCGTCCTTGTTTTCGACAGTTCACTCCTTTTTTCATTGCAAGTTCATCGTTCCCATTTTCAAAGGATCACGTACTACTTTTACGTCACGATCAATTCAATTTCCTCAAAATATTTTTCTTTAGTTTATTGTTTCATATAAATATGCATGATTTTTCATATTCTTTAAAACTTCCAAAAATGGCTTATATCACTCGTATACGTCGAGACTGCTAAAAATAGTATAAACATGTAGATACGTTTAAAACTTCTGAAAATGGCATATATCATACATATACTTTAAAACTTATAAAAATAACATTTAACATGATATGTATTTGTTTTAGGAAGTTGCAAACCGCCCTTGACTTTCCTCGAACCGACCGTCCATGTTTCAAAGCTATACGTACCCGGACGACCCCAGACCTTGACTTAACAAAAAAGACTCGATTTCAAACCTTTGAAAATACAAATAATATTCAATAGCTTGCTAGAAATTCAATCATAGGACCTATGATTCAAAAACGACTTAATTCCCGTACCGGATGACTTGTTTACCACCGTTTTTGCGTTTTCGGTTGAACAAATTACAAAACTACCCTTCCGACTCGAAACAACTCGAGACCAGACCTATATTAACATCTTAAGATCCAATTTAAGCTACTGGAAGTCGCCAAACCCAATTCAAAACCGAAACTTGGATTAAAATTTTAACCTAGGCTCAATTCGTCCATATGTTGGCACGTTCGGGACCATGGTACAAAACGACCCTGAACCAGGCAATAGACCTCTTCCTTAGACCCTAAATAAGACCATGATCAGGTCCCTTCAGACATAGACTAGGTGCCCTTGTTAGAGGAGATGCCCTGCAAGCCAACGGTTGGCTAGGAAATTTATTGACTCAAGTATAATAAACATTCTTTATTTTAATATAATTTAAATTTTAATGCTTTCATTTCACTTTATCTGTATATCCATGCGATCAACATAGATAAAGTCCTTGATTATGCTTTAATACAAATGAATCGTAATTCGATGTTGAAACTCATTTGTAAGCACTGCATATTCTAAATTTGTTCCTAGTCGATTCAGCCGCCTAAAACATGGATAAAGGTCGCTTGAGCTTGAGACTAGCATCTGTGATGTTGTGTACTGCGGTTCTTGGTAAGAGCATAAGAGATGTCCAAACATGCAGATGGGTAATCATATGATGATTATACCGAACAACCCTCCCTCGAACTTTCCAAGTGGTTATCATTCATCGAGAGGATAAGTTCATGGTTATGATTGTACACCATTAGTCCTTACGACCCGGGACAACACTGAGGCTCTATATGCTAGGGCTGTGCTTTGACTCGTTTACCGGCTCCAGGAGAGTCATCAGGTGGCGAGGTTAGGTACAGTTGCGCCACATATAGGAGCCAGTGCATTGTAGTAGGGGATTCACCGCTCACCTGCGGATGTGGATATCCAATGTGATCTGATGAAATTATAGTGCGTGGAATCTCTAGCCAGAGTATGAGATGTACGTTAGAGAAGGAGTTCTCCAACAGTACATGCGATGCCACTATTATAGTTATCACATAGTTATAGAATTAATATGCAACCCTCGATGAACCAATGGTTGCAGATTCGATCGAGATATATAAGATGAAGGGACCGTACTGTACGTTAATCATAATCGACTGGTTCTTGCAGGCACTATCAGTGATACCTAGGGGATCATGGGGCGATGCTACTAGACGCTCTTACCATGATCCGATGGGTGCAATCAGAAATGAGTTATGACATTCTTGATCAAAGAGTTGATGAAAAGAATGGGGTTAACTAGGGTAAACCCGAATAAGAATAAATGTTATTCTGAATCACATGGAGATGTGAACCCACGACTAGCTGTATCCCTGAACTATTGAGGGTCACACAAGCACTGGATTATTTGTTCCCGTTGAGAGAATAAATTCAAGGAGTTGGATTTATATTATGATATAGTAAATTCAAAGGAGTTGAATTTATGATAACTAAATTTTGAGAAAATAAATTCAAGGAGTTGAATTTATGAGATAGTAAATTCAAGAAGTTGAAATTTGGAGAGAATAAATTCAAGGAGTTTAATTTATAAAATTGAGAATTTAATTAATTAAACTCAAAACTTGAGTTTATTAAATATTTAAATTTTGGAGGTGATAAATTCAAAGAGTTGAATTTATAATTTAAATATTAAATTCAAAAGTTGAATTTATAATCGTTTTAATTTATTAAACTCAAAATTTGAGTTTATTAAAAATTAATTTAAATATAGTGGGAAGTATGTTTAATGGGCTTGTAGTAGTACAAGTCCAACATAATAAATAACTAAAGTTCTTAATGGACTTTGATTAATTAATTAAACTAGTTGGACTAGCTCAATTAATTAATCAAGCCTATTAATGTTAATTATGGTAATTAGGTCATGGAATTTTTTTTAAAATTTTGACCTAAAATCATAGCCTCGACTAATTTTGATTGTGAGATTGTTGAGAATCAAATAAGATTTGTTGAAATCTAGTTGCTTAATTAATGTGATTAATTAAAGAAACACAATTAGTTAATTAAATTAAATTAATGAAATATATGTCATACTTTAAAAGGGTATGACCGAAGGTTTAAAAAAGAAAAAAAAAAGTCTCCAGCAGCCAAAAGCTCTCTCGAAAATCTCTTCTCAAAAAAAGAAAAATTTGGCTTATTGTGTTGAGTCGATTTCTTCTTCGTGTTCCATCTCTACGCAAAAGTTCTTCTAAATTTCTAGTGCAATTTAGAAGAGGAACAAATATTTCAGTCGTGGACCGGATTAGGAGATCAAAGAACGTTCGTAGGGATTTACAATAAGAGCTACGTCCGCTAATAACGGAGTAGTTGGAGCCAAGTGAAAATTGTTCACCAAAAGTAAAAGTTTTAAACATCGTATGTATGTTTAATTAAAATCATACGAGTGTCCAAATATATTTTGATTTTAAAATAAAATAAAAATTTTAAAACTTCCGCTGCGTTTGGGCACAAGAAAACCGAGATCCAACAGTGGTATCAGAGCCAATGTTTTTCTAAATCGTATGGTTTTTGATATTGAATAATTTGTTTCTAACCACACAAGAAAATTTTACAGAAAATTGTAGCACCATAAAAATTATTTTTTCCAGCGAAAAAAAAAATTTCGGATCTGCCCGGAACTGTTCCGGGCAGACCGCACGCGCAGCGTCCATCGCACGACTGCGCGCAGCAGCCGCTCGCGCTGTGCGGAGCGTCCACACAACTTGCAAAGGATGCGCGCGCGCGGCGCACTGGGGCGCACATAGGTTGCCCGCCACTGCCCGAAACGATCGGGCAGCCAGCGGGAAACTGCCCGGGAGTGTCTTGGGAACCGTGCTGGATGATGGGCATGAATTGTTTGTTCCTAGGGTGCAATTTTCTTATTTTTCAAATTTTTGGGTAAAATTGGTATTTTTTAAAATTGGTTCAATTTTTCTTTTTGAAAATTAATTTTTAGAAAATTAATAATTTTATTGTAAAATAAATAATTAAAATATGATTTTAATTATTTATGGTACAAATGAGTTTTACAAAAAATCAATTATTATTGATTTAATTGGAAATTAAAAAAAGGTGTTTATTTAATTTATTAAATTCTTTAATAATTATGGTGGTTAGTGATAAAATTATTAGATATATGATTTATCAATTAATTAAATTTGTTTAATTAAATTGATGTTAATATTTGATATTAAATGAATGAAGGATGATCGAGAGTCTTGACCAATGTGTTAGGTGTATGTTAGGATATTTTACTGTTTTATTCATTTTGTTAATATTTGATATTTTAAAGTGGTCCTGGTTTATGGCCCGTTCCCACCCTATGAGATGTATCCCTTATGTGCCATGGCTATTTGAATGTAATTATTAGAAATAGTGGAAGATCAAGACTGAAAGATGGTGGACCCGATGCACAAGATGAAGACATGTAAAATATTGGAAGCTCATGTAATAAGTTGCATTTGCCTCCCTGCATTCACCTAGGTTTTGGACATGGATCCATGTATGGCTCACATGGAGCTAATAGTGTTGGCAATCGATCATCCTTATTTATTGTTGAATGTCATATTATGATATATATGCGATATATAGTATTATGCATGTATGTATATTATTAGATAATATAGGTTCATGAATCCGGAAAACATACAAACTCGTGGCACGCGATTTTTAAATTAAAATGATGAGACAATTTTAAAATTAAAATCCTTCATTTTGAATATGATTCAAAATTTATATCAAACCGTAAAAGTAAAAATTAACAGAGTTTAATTTATTCTTGCCTTCCATCAACCGTGGTTGCATGTTGATCGATACCCGCGGACAGTGTCTGGCTCATATTATTGGGAAGGCCTGGACGCCGAAAAGCTGTGACTTCCACCGGACATATGATGTGACTTGAGTGGAACTCCCATGACTTCAGCTCATATTATTAGGGGAACTCATGGCGACCGTCCACTACAATTCAATATTGATGGGTCGGTTTGACACGTGAAAATAAACTGCGTCATATTATTTGGTCCTTATTAAACGTAAGGCGAAACACGCGAAGGTTGCATAGGGATGCAATTGGATTCTACCTTTTAGAAATTATAATTGGCTGATATTATTCGAGATTATAATTGGCTAATCGGACTCTACGTGCCCACTAAAGAAATGCGATTTCACTTTTTCATCAGAGGGTGGTGGAAATGTCAAAATAGTGGGAGGAAATTTATAAAATAAAAAATCCATATTTTATATCTTAAAATTATTTAAAATAATGAGCAACTATTATTTTGTTTCCTTATCAGTATATTTTCGATTTCGTCACATAATTCATTTCTGTTATTAACAAGCTAACCGAACATAATTTTCAGGACTGGTTGGGAAAATTTTTCTGAATTCAGAGAGAATGGCATACACACTAATGTTAGTCCTGTTGAACTGACAAAGCATGCAAGATGGTAGGACCACAGTATGCAAGCTAAAGTGTAACATGCTCGCTTTTATGTCAAATGAACTGTAGGGACAGTTTGAGGAAATGTTGAATCCTGCTGACATTCGAATACACGCGCAAGAGTTGCATGGTTCATGAAACTCATACAATGATGCACACCACTTTCAAGGAGCTCATGACTACACGTATGCAAGATGGGCTTTGGCCCATGAGCGTGGTGTACGTATGACCAGGCTTATTGAAAATGTGGTGGGCCTGGAATATGTGATTTCTAACGAGTTACTAGATGACATCAATTTGTTGTCTTTCTCTTCCTCATTTGACGGGATGATGGTGAACTTCAATTTGAATAAGATAGACGATTGCCTTGAAGAGCTAATCAATATGCTTATGACTTATGAGAACACCATAAAAAAGAAAATGTTGTTTTTCTAATGGGCATCTCGTCAGACGAAAAATGGCCCACAAAGTAAGGGAAAGAAATGTTCTGTACCTCACAAGAAAAACAAACCCAATAAGAGGCAAACTCTGAAGGACACTTAAAAGGCCTACAAAGCCCGATAAGTCGGAACATATTTCACTGCAAGAAGTCCGGACATAAGAAAATTATATGCGCCAGAAATGTTCTGGAAATGATAAATGAATGTCCAAGTAAACATGATTTCAACAACAAATAAAATAAAGTTAGATGATCCAAATCCCACACAAATATGGCACGCTAGACTAGGTCGTATTTCTCAAAGAAGGATGCACAAACTAGTGGGAGAAGGCATGTTTGACCTGTCAGACATAAATTCTCTACCAACTTGTGAGTCCTGTCTAAAAGGAAAAATGACTAAGACTCCATTCAATGGAAACGTGGGACGTGCGCATGGTCTACTGGATTTGATCCACACGGACATTTGTGGCCCGCTAATTGTTAGCACAAAATATGGGCAGTCCTACTTCATTACTTTTACTGATGACCATTCGAGGTATTGGTATGTTCATTTGATGAAACACAAATCTGAAGCATTTAAAACGTTCAAAGAATTCATATCTGAAGTAGAAAAACAGCTAGAAAGAAGTATTAAGACACTTCGATCTGATCGAGATGGAGAATACTTGAGTGCTGAAATTTTGGGTTATCTAAAAGAGAATGAGATTCTCTCACAGTAGAATCCACCAGCTACACCACAATTGAATGGTGTTTCTGAACGTCGTAAGCGAACCTTGTTGGACATAGTTCGATCCATGATGTGATTCAATAAATTGCCTACATCGTTTTGGGGCTTTGCGCTTGAAACTGCGGTAATGTTGTTGAATAATGTCCATATTAAAGCAGTGGATAAAACACAATATGAGATATGGATAGGAAAAACTCTCAAATATTCTTACATGAGAATATGAGGATGTCCTACTTACGTGAAGCAGACAGTAGGAGACAAATTGGATAGTAGATCCACTTTGTGCTACTTTGAAGGATATCTAAAGAATTATGTTGGATATTATTTATATCATCCCAATGAAGCAAAAGTGTTTGTTTCAAGAAATGCAACCTTTTGGAAAAGGAATTTCTATTAGATAGAAAAGGAAAGATGATAGAAGTTGAAGAAATTCGAGATACTCCCTCAACTATAGAAGTTGAACCCATTTCCAAACAACCAGTAGTTGAAGTATAAGCTCCTAGAAGGTCTGATAGGGTTATTAGACCACCTGCAAGATATACGCTTCTTCATGAACAAAACCATGATGAGTCTTGTGTTGGATGTGATCCAATGAATTTCAAAGAAGCAATATCTGCTACTGATTCAACCAAATGGCTTGAAGCCATGCAGTCAGAAATGGAATCTATGTATTCAAACCAAGTCTTGACATTAGTGGATCCACCTGAGGGAATCGTTCCCATAGGATGCAAATGGATCTACAAAAGAAAGCTTGGGGCGGATGGAAAGGTAGTGACCTTCAAAGCAAGACTGGTTGCAAAATGTTATACTCAAAGGCAAGGAATTGACTATGAGAAAAATTTTTCACCAGTTTCTATGTTTAAGTCCATTAGAATACAACTAGCCATAGTAGCATGGTATGACTATGAGAGATATGACAAATGGATGTAAAGACTGCAATCCTCAACGGAGACAACAAAGTAGAAATTTATATGTCTCAACCTGAGGGATACACATCAGTAGGAAGTAAGCATAAGGTATGCAAACTTCAGAGATCAATATATGGTCTCAAGCAGGCGTCAAGGAGTTGGAACCTCAGATTCGATAGCACTATCAAAGTGTATGGTTTTGCTAAGAATCCTGAGGAACCATGTGTGTACAAGAAAGTTAGTGGGAGTACAGTGACATTCCTAGCACTTTATGTTGATGACATCATACTCATTGAGAATGATGTAGGATTACTACAATCAACTAAGGTATGGTTAGCAAGTAAATTCTCCATGAAAGATATGGGTGAAGCATCCTATGTATTGGAAATACAAATCTATAGAGATAGATCAAAGAGGATGTTGGGACTCACCCAAGCCACTTATATCGATACCATTTTGAAGCGATTCTCTTTGGAAGAGTCCAAGAGAGAATACTTACCAATGTGTCATGGTGTTACTCTATCTAAAGCTATGTGACCCAAAACTGATGAAGAGATAGAGATGATGACACATAATCATATGAGTCAGATATTGGTAGTATCATGTATGGTATGATATCGACACGTCCCGATGTTGCTTATGCTTTGAGTGTTACAAGTAGATATCAAGCGAACCCTGGTCCAATGCATTGGAAGGCCGTGAAAGATATTCTTAAGTACTTGAGAAGGACTAAGAACTTGTTCATGGTCTATGGGGTGCAGAATTGAAATTGGAAGGCTACAGTGATTCTAGCTTCCAATGTGATGTAGATGATTGGAAATCGACCTCTGGTTTTGTATTCATGCTTAATGGTGCGGCTGTCTCTTGGAAAAGTTCCAAACAAGACGCCATTGCGGATTCCACCACTGAAGCTGAATACATTGCTGCATCTGCTGCAGCCAAAGAAGAAGTTTGGATGAGGAATTTTGTCCAAGAGTTGGGCGTTATTCCTAATGGAGTTGATCCAGTCCCGTTGTACTGCGACAACACTGATGCCATTGCGCAAGCAAAGGAACCAAGGTCTCATCAGCGATCCAAACATGTACTAAAGAAATTCCACATGGGAAGAAGAGACATATTGGTCGAAAGAGTCCCCTCTGTAGATAATGTTGCTGATCCACTTACATAGCCCTTGCTAGGACCATTGTTTGAGTAGCATCGCGAAGCAATGAGATTAAAGTTTATGGGTAGTTAGCTCTAGGGCAAGTGGGATATTGTTAGAGTAGATGCCCTGCAAGCCAACGGTTGGCTAGAGAATTTATTGACTCAGGTGTAATAAACAATCTTTATTTTAATATAATTTAACTTTTAATAGTTTCGTTTCACTTTATCTGTATACCATGCGATCAGCATAGATAAAGTCCTTGATTATGCTATAATACAAATGAATCTTAATTCGATGTTGAAACTCATTTGTAAGCACTGCATATTCTAAATTCGTTCCTAGTCGATTCAGCCGCCTAAAACATGGATAAAGGTAGTTTGAGCTCGAGACTAGTATCTGTGATGTTGTGTACTGAGTTTCTTGGTAAGGGCATAAGAGATGTCCAAACATGCAGATGGGTAGTCAAATGATGATTATACCGAACAACCCTTACTCGTACTTTCCAAGTGGTTATCATTCATCAAGAGGATAAGTCCGTGGTTATTATTGTACACCATTAGTCCTTACGACCCGGGACAACACTAAGGCTCTATATGCTGGGGCAGTGTTTTGACTCGTTTACCGGCTCCAGGAGAGTCATCAGGTGGCGAGGTGGGTACAGTTGCGACACATATAGGAGCCAGTGCATTGTAGTCGGGGATTCACCGCTCACCTGCGGGTGTGGATATTCTATGTGATCTGATGAAATTATAGTGCGTGGAATCTTTAGCCAGAGTATGAGATGTACGTTAGAGAAGGAGTTCTCCAACAGTACATGCGATGCCACTATTATAGTTATCACATAGTTATCGAATTAATATGCAATCCTCGATGAACCAATGGTTGCAGATTCGATCGGGATATATGAGATGAAGGGACTGTACTGTATGTTAATCATAATCGACTGGTTCTTGCAGGCACTATCAGTGATACCTAGGGGAGCATGGGGCGATGCTACTAGACGCTCTTACCGTGATCCGATGGGTGCAATCAGAAATGAGTTATGACATTCTTGATCAAAGAGATGATGAAAAGAATGGGGTTAACTAGGGTAAACCTGAATAAGAATAAATGTTATTCTTATTCAAGTGGAGATGTGAACCCACGGCTAGCTGTATCCCTGAACCATTGAGGGTCACACAAGCACTGAATTATTTGTTCTCGTTGAGAGAATAAATTCAAGGAGTTGGATTTATATTATGATATAGTAAATTCAAAGGAGTTGAATTTATGATAACTAAATTTTGAGAAAATAAATTCAAGGAGTTGAATTTATGAGATAGTAAATTCAAGAAGTTGAAATTTGGAGAGAATAAATTCAAGGAGTTGAATTTATAAAATTGAGAATTTAATTTATTAAACTCAAAAATTGAGTTTATTAAATATTTAAATTTTGGAGGTGATAAATTCAAAGAGTTGAATTTATAATTTAAATATTAAATTGAAAAGTTGAATTTATAATTGATTTAATTTATTAAACTCAAAAGTTGAGTTTATTAAAAATTAAATTAAATAGAGTGAGAAGTATGTTTAATAGGCTTGTAGGAGTACAAGTCCAACATACTAAATAATTAAAGTTCTTAATGGACTTTGATTAATTAATTAAACTAGTCGGACTAGCCCAATTAAATAATCAAGCCCATTTATGTTAATTATGGTAATTAGGTCATGGAATTTTTTTTTAAAATTTTGACCTAAAATCATAGCCTCCACTAATTTGGATTGTGAGATTTTTGAGAATCAAATAGATTTGTTGAAATCTAGTTGCTTAATTAATGTGATTAATTAAAGTAACAACAATTAGTTAATTAAATTAATAAAATATATGTCAAACTTTAAAAGGGTATGACAGAAGGTTTAAAAAAAAAAAAAAAAGAAGTCTCCAGCAGCCAAAAGTTCTCTCGAAAATCACTTCTCATAAACAAGAAAATTTTGGCTTATTGTGTTGAGTCGATTTCTTCTTCATGTTCCATCTCTACGCAAAAGTTCTTCTAAATTTCTAGTGCAATTTAGAAGATGAACAAATATTCCAGTCATGGACCGGATTAGGAGATCAAAGAACGTTCGTAGGGATTTACAACAAGAGCTACGTCCGCTAATACCGAAGTAGTTGGAGCCAAGTGAAAATTGTTCACTAAAGGTAAAAGTTTTAAACATCCTATGTATGTTTAATTAAAATCATACGAGTGTCCAAATATATTTTGATTGTAAAAATAAAATAAAAATTTTAAAACTTCCGCTGCGTTTGGGCACAAGAAAACCGAGATCCAACAGCCCTAAGCCCTGAAGCTCTCACACAAGCATTGCACAAACGCATCCTTTTGCATACCATGGTTTCTTAGCGGACCAGCTGCTGTCCCAGCCCTTGGCTCTTCCCTTGGCTCACACAAGCCCCTCATGAGGACCCTAAGTCATGTCCCAAGCTTCTGGTCCAGCCCTTACACCATCCCCTTATCCCTAGGAACCACATGCACCAAAACATCCCAACAAGTGCATGTTTGTGGAGATTCGGTTCCAGCGCTAAACCAGCCCATACAAGCCCTAAATGAACCCTCACTAGACCTTTCTATGACCCTTATCCTTCCCTCGAGACAATTGATAGGGTCCCATGCAGCCCCATGGCCGTTTGAACCCCAAAGCCGCACCCCATCCTTCTCGGCCTGCACATGATTTGCGTGCAGGGTCAACAGCCCCTAGCATATCCATTTATTGGCTATTGTCCCTTCACAAATTACTCTTAACGTCTAGGTCTACACTTGTATCTATTGGTTTGCATCCTCCTTCAACAATATCCCAAAAACGTTAAAAATTCTTTGTAAAACATGAGATGCACATGCATAAAACTTTGAAACCAACATCCTCATAAATGTTTCTTACAAAATCAAATACATGCAATATTATGGATTGAATGGTGTAAAAAAAGGTTGAAAACATGCCTTGATTGTTTATGCTTATGAAATACGAGCGACGACGCGACGAGAGACAAGCAGGACGCAAAGCTTTCTTCCTTCCCTTGGCTAGAGTTCGGCCAACCCTAGGTTTGAGTGTGTGTGAGTTGTGTGTGCTATAGGTGGAAGAAATGTGTAGTGTGGGTGTAGTGTGGGTGTAGGGTGGCTAGGGTTTTTTTTAATTATGTCATTAGGTTGTTGAGTGGGCTTTAGGTTAGATTAAAGGCCTTAATTCTTTTAATTAAACTCTTGCTGATCTAGGCCCATTAAGAAGTTAATTAATCCACTAAAAGTCCATACAATATTTAAAAATATTTGGTGCTACTCGTTTCTAATATCGTAAACCCGAAACTTCTTATTTTCTTAACAAAAGTTTGTTACTGATTAAGTCCATCCCTTACTATAAATAAATTTGCCGCTTTCCAATTTTGGATTACTAATTCCCAAGTTTCCTATTTATAAATGTCTAAAAATAAAAACTTTATCAAAATCGTACCCGGTTCTCTCGCCTTTGCCGTACATAGCGTAATCGACTTCAGAAAGTTCACATTCATAACAATTGGTTAAACATTCATTCAATCATACTAATAATTAAACATATCTTTAAACCTCTTATTTAAATAAACTTTTAATTATTTTTCATGCATGCATGTGGTTAGTGTGTTCGGGTTTTCGGGCGTTACAAGTCATATAATGTTTTGATTTTTTCGATCACCAAAACTTAAGGGTGATAACAATATCTTAACAATTTCTCCCTTTTTGGTGATGACAAATCCCAGTTGCAGAACTATACAACAATTTACAAAAAATTAAAAAAGCCTAATAAGAGAAAGGTTCTATTTCATTGAGTGAATGAAATTATGAGCTACAAGCGGTACAAACAAGTACTTTAACCCTTCTTCTCTGCTCATCTTTTCTTCTCTTCCTCAAATTGTTTCTATACCGAAGCTTCATCAAATTTGGCACGATCTGTAACCCTTTTTCTTACGGCCTTTTCAGTTTTTTGTACTTCCTTCTACCTCTCTCTTTCCCTCTTTTCAACATCACCTTGCAGAAGAAATTGCATGATTTCAGTAATTTTAGCTCCTTGGGCATCCATGCGCTGATCAACGTGTGCTTATAATCTAGACATCTTGACTGAAAGCTCAATGCACATGTGAATATTCAAGGAATTGTGCGGTTCTAGTCGGTGAGAAAGATTGCTATTCATGTTTAGAAATTACTTGGAAAAATCAGATTTCATAGACTGAAAAGCCTCTTTAAGATCAAACTGCTTCCGGTTGAGGGCAACAATAGATTTGTCCATAAGCTCCAGGCGGTCCAAAATCAACTTCTGTCTATTTTCCACAACAAATTCTGCCGCTTAAGAATGATAATCCCCGAGAGTAATAATGCATCATGTTCAAGTTGAGCGACGAAAGACAAATCATCTCATGTTGTTGTACAAGTGGGAACAAAATTGTTTCTCTTGAGTTGGATTAATGCTCGGAGAACACTTTCCTTTAGCTGTAATTCATGGAAGTCTCGTCGGAGCAGAGCGGTTGGAATGTCAGAGGCTTCTGTCCACTCCATCATCGAAAGCTCGAGTTTGGCAGCTGCTTTGAATTTTCCAGTTTGAGTAAGGGAGTTAAATATTGTGATAGTTCGGAATTCAACCCATTTATCAAACAGCTCCATTTTCTTCTTAACAATCTCATTGACCCGTTCTACTGTGAGAACGATGGCAGTGTCCACATTGTTTTGTTGGGTGGGTCTTCGACCAAAAATTTATTCCCCTTATCCGTAGGATGAAGGAGAGGAACACTTTAGAAAGAAGATGTGATTTCTGGTTTGGCTATTTGAATCCCTTGAGACTGCTCACTTTGACTGCAGGAATTGTAGAAGGGACCAACGGTGCAAAAAGTGCTTCATTAACTTGATTTTCTCAGCCTTGGGTTGTTCTGACCATTTCTTCTTAAAAACTTTAGAGACCGGCACATCATCTTGAGAATCCTCATCAGTGCTGGATTTCAGATCCAGCTTTCGCATAGTTACCTTAGGAGGTACTGATTCTGATACAGATGTCTTCTTCTTCTTAAGATATTCGATCCCAGTCTCTATTTTGACAGAGACAATCTCCTCATCAGTTAGAAGATTTGTCTTTTTAAAATTATCAACCTTTGTCTGGTTGAACAACTTATTTTTTCCAACCTCAATCATGTCCACCAGTTGGACTCTTTACTGTATCAGTAGCTAACAAATTTGAATCGCAAAACCTTCAGACTGGTTCTCTTTCTTCACCATATCACCCAGTGTTTTGAATAGGACATCAGACCAGTTGATGTCAAGATTTGAAGCGATTGTAGTCATGATAAGAAACCTTTCCACAGTGATTTTATCACACGCACCAGCCTTAGCGAGAATCCTTTTTGCCACTATACATTCATCAATCGGAATTCAATCTTAAGATCCCTTTTTGGCAGGTTGGAAAAGAAATAAGAGAGTCATAAAGAGAGAATTTGGTCCTCCAAAGCTCAGCATTGCCATTTGGAAGAGTGGAAAAGTTTGTGACACCAGTGATTGGTAACTGAACAAATCAGCAAACATCTTCTGGGTAATCCGAATTTTCTTTTCATGAACAACGCAGAAGATTTCACCATTTTCCATATAGGAAGAGTCAAAGAACTGCTTCAAGATATTTTCGGAGTAGTGCTCGCTGCATCCCAAAAAATGATCTAAGGCCATAAGTGGCGAGCATTTGGAATGTGGCGATCGACATATCAAGCACATAAGCAAAGTTGACAGCAATAGTATTGTGAGCAATAGAAGAGTCATTGAAGAATGGTTGACCAAGAAATTCTGCAAAACAACCTTGAAAAGCAAGATTCGCAAGATAATAGAGTGCGAAAATATTGAATGCTTACAATGGAATATTAAAATGATAATATAAAGTTGATATGAGTATATACGGTTCAGAGAAGGATAGATTAGTCCACGTGGCTGACTGTCATTGGATGGGTTTTTAAAATTTTAAAATTAAAGATGGCGGTAAAATGAGTAATTTTAAATTTTTTAAAAAGTAATCGTCATGTCATAAAAGCTGACAATAAGTTAATTTTTTAAAAAAATTACTTTGAGTAACGTGTCCAAAACACAAAAGGAAAAACAAACCATTTAACTTTATTGCTATTAGAGAGTATGCGGTTGAATTCATGTGATAAATATGTGTAGTCCACTTTCCAACTGCAACGGTTCGAAACGTGTTCTTTCCGACCCATTAAATGATTGACTTATCCAATATTTCCCCCTAAATACATGCGTACTACAAAGTTAAATGAACTTAAACTTGGAGAATGATTAGTCGGCGGGTGGCAAAGGTCTCTTCCCATTCTCCTGTCAATCTAACAGTCACCAAAATGATTACGACCTTTCACATGGTCTAAGTGAGTCTATAAATGGAAGCAAACAAGTTAGAGATTAAATCATTTAAAGATTTTCAGAGACGAATAAAATTCAAGCAAAACAAGAGATGGACAAGACTAGCAGTTATTCGGTGTCGGATCTTGCAGAAGAGTTCCAGAGATCCATAGTGGCCAACCGCAAGAAAAGGTATGAAGACAGTGGTTTGGTGAAGACGCTGTCGACCTGGTCCAAGCTCCAGGATCTCCAGTTCTATAGGGAGATAGATCTCCCTTGTAAAGGACCTATTGCCACAAGGAAACTGGTTGGCACGGGAGAAGAAATACCAACGGCGTCTCGGCGTCCCCGGAGTTGCAGACATCTTTAGAGGTGAAGGCGTCTACCTTCTAATGCTCTACAAAAAGCAGAAGGTCATGAGAAGGATTGCCTTCTCAGGTGACTTTGAGAGGTCCTGCAAAGGCGGAATGGGCACCTGGATGGCTGTCTGGAGGGCAGCTATAAATAAAGAAATAAATAGTGTAAAAGCCCAATTTAATGAATAAATTTAGATTGTTCGTTCTTATTAGGGTAAGCTGCGGAATCATCCTTTTCACCAACCACGATGGTGCAAAGAGATTTTTCAAGCAAATTAAGAAGCATTCTAGTAGTTAATAAATGTAATACATAACACTAGAGTTGATACTAATTCGCATCAGATGTACTACTCGTAGTGTAAGGTCTAGAAAATTCGAATGACATAGCCTAACTGCATGCAGTCTAGGGTTTTGCTAAAAATATGTGTTTAATTATTTTTAATGCATTAAATGCATGATCATGACATGAATAGGTGTTTTATTTCATGGTTCGTTAAGACTTCATTTATTAGGGCTTTTAGCAGTATTTCACGCTCGAACGAGAAACTGAGACCGGAGACAGTTAAGGAAAAATATTTTTATTAAATAATTATTTTTAATCATTCAATATATGGTGTGAATAGGGGTAATTTTCGAAAATGGATCTTTGTCAGATATTTCTACTCATCGAGTCATATTTTGAATTGGTACGCAAATTTTAGCAAAACGGGGGACTTTTTGAGGGTTCAAGCAATATTTTCAAAAACATACCTAAACGAAATATTTTACGGGAGTATTTTTGGGCTTAATGAGACTATTTTAAAACATAATGAACCTAAAACCCTACTTAACCTCATTATTTTTAATTAAGGGCTCATTATACTAATTATTATAATTAACCCTACCCTACCAAACCCTAATCACCATTCGGTCGCCCCCTCTCCACCTTCAGCAGCAACATTTTGAAAATCCAGCAGCCTCCCTACTCAAATTTTTAAGGAATTTTCAAAAGAACTCCTCGTCTCTCCGGTGTCTGTTCTACGCGATTATATCAAGGTTTTCGAGCGGCACGCTCTATACCTCTTTTTTCTTATCATTCACATCAGTATATGTAGAACCCAAAATCAGTACACGTAAAACGCATGTATTTATTTAAATTGTTACTTATTTATTTAATTTTAAAATGATTTTTAGCGACGCATGATTTATGAAATTTCATTATTTTGAATTGTTACAAGTTTATGAGATGCACGTTAAAATATTTTCTAGAGTTTCATGTTTCAGGCGATTATTCGATGCGAGTTCTGGGAAAAGTGACCGGCGACGATTTGGGCGATTTGTAAAATATGGTATTTTATTTCAAGTCAAGAAAGTGTCATTTTAAATGATTTATGATGTTTTAAGTATTTTAAAGCCTAATTTAATTATTAGGTGATTTTTAAGATTTAATGTTTCAAAGTATTCTAAATTATGGGATTTTTAGTAAAAAATAATAGTGGGTTAGTATTCTAAATTAACAAGTTAATTATTAATTAAACCCTTAATACCCCACTAACCCACCAACCATTAACACACACACACACGTGTGTTACATTCACACACACATGCACTGTATATACACACACACTTGGCCTATGACACACATCTCTTGCACCCTTTCATTTTTTTTTTGGAGAGAATTTGGACGGTTCTTAGGCTCTTTCTTCAGCATCCCCATCTCCACCTTTCTCTTTCAAAATTTCAGCAACCACACGTTGATTTTAGTAGAAAAATCGTGCCTCAAGTCGCCCGGATCGCTTCCCGTACCGCGCCGCTTTGTTATTCGCCGTAACGTGAGTTTTAAAGATCAAAGACGTGTATATTCTTTCGTTTTCTCTTCGATCTTGTCATAGTAATTATTTTGATGTATATTGAATGAAAAACATGTGTTTGCTATGCAAAATTTTGAGCCAAAATTTTTGAAACAATTTTGGATCAAAATTTTGGATCTCAAAAATCGAGTCTGCTGTCTTTTTGAATACTGTGAATTTTCGATCACTTTTCTGGAAACACTTTCAACATATGAAATGTAGGAATTTTCAATACCTTTTATTTGACAATAAACTCGTAATTTTTGGACAAGAAACGAATGATTTATGATCATTTTTGTAAAACTGCACAAGCTGCGAAATTTTTGTGTCTCAAAATCCGTCACCATCTATTATTTCAAATTCTGCGACTTGTAGGTTGGTTTTCTGGAAATGTTTTCAACATATGATTTGTACTACTCTGTGTTATCTACGTTTTGACAGTAAATTTGTAATTTTCTTATAAGAAATGTGAAAGATATGATTTATATCGTAAAACCGCTCAAGCTGTGAAAATTTTTGCATGATCTTCACGTTTTCTCAAGTTTTGGTTGCATGCTTCGTTGGGATCTCCTGAATCTTTTCTGTTGTGGTTAGGGCAGCATGTCCAGAGCGTTCCAATGAATCCCTTGAATCTTTTTAAGTATTTACGACGTGCAAAAGAAAATATTGTATGTTTTTGAGGTATGCTAAATGTCTTGTGACCAATTATCAACGGGTTTGGAAGTCGGTGAACGTGGCTGAGGACCTCTCCAACCCTGTAAAGTATGACCGGGTTTAATCAAAATTAGAAAGCGGTAAAGTATGACCAGGGGCCAATATACCCAGTAAAGTATGGCTGGGGATCTTATGTATGTGGTAGTAGACATCCCTGCTAGCCCAGTACTGTGGTTTAGTCTGATCAGGCGCATTTATGTATGGATCACTTGCTTTGAAACTTATCTCTACGCAAAATGATTATGTTTATGTATGTCCAAGTATGTACGATGCAAGTATGTTTATATAAAGTTTTACGATATAATGGCACGTCTACGTTTATATAAGTACGTTCATGTTCAAGTATGTACATCCTACTTTAAAATACATGTGGTTTTATTATGTATTACTTGTTATTCTCATTTTATACATTTTGAGTCTTTAGACACACTAGACTTGATCGATGCAGGTGAGGACGAGTACGAGGAGACGAGGGTTGGTGACCAATGAGCCGGCTCGGACTGCGCGGAGGCTAAACCCAAAGACCGCCTACGTTTTTAAGAACTTTATGCATGTTTCAAATACTCTGATTTAATGAGACTATTTTACGTTGTTTAAACGAATACTTTTTGCAAACTTCGTTGGTAATTGTTTTTATTTCAATTATGTTTAGATGAGCAGTTTATTTTTATCACAATTTGGAAGATTTTTATTTATTTAAGAAAATTTTATTTTTCCGTAAATTTCAATTATTTTAAATGTACGGTACATTACAGTTGGTATCAGAGCGGTGTTCTTGTAAAGGGTTATGCCTACTGCCAGTTGCGAGAAACTCACGAAGTTACACCTCAAGTCTGTAAGTTTTAACGTTTTAAATTCTTTCATGTAGTAAGCTTCGAATCATGATTTCAGCATGTACATGTTTTAAGCTCGAATTACGTGTATCTTATGATATAGCTATTATGTTCATGCGTGTTAGGTAAATAATGGAACAGTATGCCTCCTAGACATGTGGTTGCCCGTGGAGCAAGGGATGAGAATAGAGAAGCTCAGGATGGGGAGAGGGCCACTCCTTCTCATCCACCGCCAGATATGCAAGCTTAGATGTTTGCAGGGTTGACTCAATTCTTCGCACAGTTTGCGGGGAACAACGCTGCCATAGATACAGGTGGGAGGCCTGGAACAAAGGCTGTTTATGAGCGGTTCAGGAGGATGGACCCAAAAGTGTTCTCGGGTACTACTGACCCAATGGTAGCTGAGGGATGGATTAAGTCCATCGAGGTGATTTTCGCTTTCATGGAGCTATAGGATGCAAACAGAGTTAGATGTGCCACTTTTCTGCTGACAGGAGATGCCAGACTGTGGTGGGAGAGCGCATATGTGTCGGTGAATTTGCAAACACTGACTTGGGATGGTTCCAAGGAGGTCTTCGACTCCAAGTACTTCACTGAATAAGTACGCTCCCGCCTGACTAGGGAGTTTATAACTTTGCGACAGGGAGACAGCAGCGTCGCAGAGTTTGTCAGGAAGTTTGAGAGAGGGTGTCACTTTGTGCCCCTAATTGCTAATGACATCCGGGAGAAGTTGAGGCACTTCATTGATTGTTTACAGCCGATCTTGCGCCGTGATGTGAGAGTTGTTGGTCCTACCACCTATGCCATTGCCATGTTGAGAGCCCTGGCAGCGGAGCAGGACCAGAGGTACATTGAGAACGACAGGCAGGGCAAGAGGCCCTATCAAGCACCTCGGCAGCAGCCTCAGTTTAAGAGGTCTTTCCAGGGACAGCAAGGGAAGAGGCCGTTTCAGAGACCCCCGAGAGGTAAGGGTCCTATTCCACAACATAAGGCTCCGCAGAGGTCGGAGTACCTAGTGTGTCCGAAGTGCAACCGTCAACACATGGGCCAGTGTTTATGGGGTTCTAGCAAATGCTTCAAGTGCGGAGCCAGTGATCATATGCTGAAGGACTACCCGCAGTGGAGGCAACCTACCCAGGGGAGAGTGTTCGCCATGCAGGCTAAATAGGTGAACCCAGATACGACTCTTCTGACGGGTAACCTATGTAATTCAGCACCGTATTATTTTTGCTATGCATGTTTCGAATTTGAGTTGGGATTATTAGTGTGCTAGTTAGTATTTTTGGTGGCTTGTGTATAGATTTTCTATTATGCTTTAGGGTAAGATTAGTATTTTGGAATATAAGTTTGGGGTGTTGTGCTAACGTCTCTCAGGAAATATTTTCATAAAATGAGTAGCCATGAAGGCCTTGATAGATTCCGGGGCCACTCACTCTTTTATCTCGGAGATGTTCGCTAAGGAAGTCAAGTCCATTGGACTCGACGTGAACTATTCAGTGACAGTCCCATCAAGGGAAGAGCTATCAGCTACTAGCGTGGTCAGAGACATCGATCTCGAATTGCAAAGGTCACCTAGTGTATGTCGATCTGATTGTGTTGCCGATGCCAGAGTTTGACGTTATCTTGGGAATGGACTAGCTAACGAAGAACATAGTTCTTATTGACTTTCAGAAAAGATCAGTGTTGGTAAGACCATTGGGCATAGATCAATTTCTCTTTGAGCCTAACAGATGGAGAAGCTTCCTTCGCATGATCTCTTGTATGCAGGCACAGAGATTTATTCACAAGGGGTATCAGGCTTTCTTGGCCAGTATTATTTCCACACCTGAAGCACCCACTCCGTCAATATCTGATGTACCAGTAGTCAGAGATTTTCCTTACGTTTTTCCTGATGACGTCACAGGCCTTCCACCAGATAGAGAGGTGGAGTTTGTCATTGATCTTGTGCCAGGAACTGTGCCAAGCTCTAAGGCACCATACCGTTTAGCTCTAGCTGAGATGTTAGAGCTCAAGCAACAAATTTAGGAGCTCTTATACAAAGAATTCATCCGCCCTAGTTTCTCCCTATGGGGCGCACCAGTGCTCTTTTTAAAGATGAATGATGGGAGCATGAGGTTGTGTATCGATTACCGAGAACTGAACAAGGTAACGATCAAGAACAAATACCCATTACCAAGGATCGATGACCTATTTGATCAATTGCATGGAGCTACAGTGTTCTCTAAGATAGATCTACGATCGGGGTATCATCAAATGAAGGTAAATGATGCAGATGTTCATAAGACAGTCTTTAGGACCAGGTACGGACAATACGAGTTATTGGTGATGCCGTTTAGACTGACGAATGCTCCAGTAATTTTTATGGACCTCATGAAACGAGTATTTCAGCCCTACCTAGATCAATTCGTCATAGTATTTATTGATGACATTCTTATTTACTCGAAAAGCCATGAGGAGCACAGTCAGCATTTGGGTACAGTTTTGCAGGTCTTGCAGAGTCGCAATTTGTTTGAAAAATTCAGTAAGTGTGAATTCTGGTTGGAGAAAGTAGCATTTTTGGGTCATATAATATCTAGTAGTGGTATTGAGGTGGATCCAGCTAAGGTGACAGCAGTTAAGGAATGGGTTGAGCCGAAGAACGCGTTAGAGTTCCGCAGTTTCCTAGGCTTGGCAAGCTACTACAGGAAATTTATTCAGGGATTTTCTTCGATTGTAGTGCCACTCACTTCATTAACTAAGAAAAATGCTAAATTTGTATGGAGTGATGATTGCCAGAAGAGCTTCGATACTCTGAAGCAAGCTCTTATCACAGCGCTAGTTTTAGCCAAGCCATCAGGGCAAGGCAATTTTGTGCTATACACCGATGCATCTAAGCTCGGTTTAGGCGCAGTGTTGATGCAAAATGGTCGGGTCATAGCTTATGCATCCATACATTTGAAAGTGAATGAGAAGAATTATCCGACTCATGATCTCGAGTTAGCTGCAGTTGTCTTTGCGTTGAAGATTTGGAGACATTACTTGTACGACGAGAAATGCCAAATATTTACGGATCACAAAAGCCTCAAGTATTTCTTCACGCAGAAAGAGCTGAACACGAGACAAAGACGGTGTTTGGAGTTGGTAAAAGACTACGATTGTGAAATTAGCTACCATCCAGGGAAAGCTGATGTTGTGGCTGATGCATTTAACCGGAAAGTAGCAGTCGTGGCACAGTTGTCAGAGCAGAAATGAAACGTCTGCCTTTCTTTTTGCTTAAAATGTGCTAGAAATTTTTTTTTTTTTAACAACCGATTTTCGGCCTTTTACATATACCACATGAAAATATTTTTATAAAATATTTTACCTTTTTAAAATAAAACATCAACCAACTAGCATTTTAAAAATCAAATGAAATAGTCAAAAAAATGAAATGTCAGAAGATAACCAACCTAAAAAGCAATAAATTTTAAAATTATAGCCCATACTAAACCTCTCAAAAGCATAAATAAATAATCTTAAAATACTTAACGTAAATCATGAATCATAACTGCGGAAAAAGTAGAAGTGTTGGTCCTCGGGTTGTGTGCGCCATCAGTCCAGTCAAATCATCAGTCCAGCCCTCCCTCATCCTCCCCTGCATCCATCACACCTAGTGAGTCTAAAGACTCAACACACCATAATCTTTATAACAAATAATACGTATAAAACCACATGCAACAGTGAAAATATTTTTACGTAAAAATAACATTTCATGACATGCAAACATAAACTTTAACTTTCTTTTTTCCTCAACATGACATAACATAAACATTTTTTCATGATCATAAACATTTTTCTTTTCTTTTGTTGAATTAAGATCGTTAATTGTGACTTTCCTCATCATGACATAAACCTCACAAGTCGATGGATCCATCTACATGTAACCACAGTACTGGGTGGCGGGGACTCCAGCGACACTCTCACCGGTCAACTTGGCCTTGGCCTATCCTCATCGAATAGAAATACGATCGTCAGGGTTCCCTCTGGGTCCTTTTCCCACAAATGGGTTCCCTCGGGGGCCTTTTTCCCTCACGATATTCCCATTCTTACCGTTACCACAAAATCGTTACAACAT
Source organism: Primulina huaijiensis (assembly GCF_012295235.1). Lineage (NCBI taxonomy): Eukaryota > Viridiplantae > Streptophyta > Magnoliopsida > Lamiales > Gesneriaceae > Primulina > Primulina huaijiensis. The sequence continues at coordinate 12,171,075 of NC_133316.1, read as the reverse complement.
AAACGTTACCACATATTCGTAATGATGGAAACACGATCGTTGGGCTCCCACTGGGACCATAACCCTCACGATATCTCCAACATTATCGAATTAGTCACAATTACTTCACTTCCTTCAACGTTTAACATTCTCATTACTTTATAAAAATCATGCATAACATCACATTTTTCTTTTGAAACCAAGCATGCAACATGTCTTTTAAATGTCGATCTTAAAACATAAAAATCAAATTAACATTTAAAAATCATTATTTAATCATGAACACTTCATAAACATTTAAAAATAGTCATAATATCATAAAAACAGCATTTATGGCACTGCCATGACCTTTACTAATTTTTGGTGTAGAAAGACCGTTTTACCCCTGAACTTGACATTTTTTGATTTTGACTTTTTTCTTGATTTCTTGACTCTAACATGTCCCAAATAATTATTTAAGCTTAAATTAATTTTTCTATAATTTTATTTATCTTAAATGTTAGACTTTTTCATTTATCTTTAATTAATTGTTTCGACGGTGTTTTAATCCCGAAAAATCCTGAACTTTAATATAAAATTCCTAAATTCAAAATTTAGTCTTTTTATATTATTTTAGCCTTTATGAACCACGACTCGAACCCCGTGAACCGTTTTTTAAATTTTTCATTAGTTAAAACCCTAAATTGACAATTAAACTTTTGACCCCGAGGTAACTTTTGATTTTCACGAGTTACCCTCAAACCATGTTGGTCCAAGACTTGACAAACATCCTAAAGTACCCTACGGGACCCTTAGACCACTAAGAAGCCACCCCAACACCCAAAAACATGAACCCCCACTCCCCACCTATGCTGGCCGAGAGTTACAAACAGCTAGGACTCTAGTTTCTTGTGTCTAGGACCTAACCAACGAGCCCAGCCCCTGAACCAACACATTGTGCACTTCCCTAGGACCCTTAGGACTTGCCCTAGCCCAGCCCCTGAGCCTTGGACCGAGCACTACCTTCCCAGCAAGCTGCGTGCCCCCTGCACGAAAACTGCGCATGATAACGGGTAGGAGCCCTTGTGTATCAGGACTCCTCCCAGCCCTCAAACCCGAGTCCTAGATTGGCTAGGACTCTTCCCTTGACTCAACCAAGTGCCTAGCCAGGCCCTGGTCCAACCGGACCCAGCCAGAATCCCTCACTACAAGGAATCCGATCCCTATGACCCTATGACAGCAGTAATCGATTTTTCCTTGTTTCCCTTGTTTCTGTCGTGAGTTGGGTGTGTGTGTGGACCTCTTTTATGTGTAAAGACATCACTTTATCAAGTCTTAGCATCATGGCAGCCCCTTGGTATAAAACAAACGTGAATCATGGCATAAAACTGATGATGTATAAATCATGCACAAAAAAAAAACGAAAAAAGCAATATAAACTTCATGTTTTCATACTCCAGTTTTAAAACTATATTATGACATGATGGATGAGAAAAAGAGATGTATGGCGTGCCTTTGCGTATTATACGCACGAAATAACGTTGACGACGAAGAACGGAGTGAAACCTTTGGCTTGAATTCCCTTGAACCCTTCGAAAATCCCTTCTAAAATTGTGAGTGTGTGCCTTGGGGTTTGTGTGGTTTGGGAGAGAAATTTTCTGAAATTTTAAGTGGGAGGCGTGAGCTTGAGGTGCAAAGTGTAGGGTTTTTAGGTGTTTATTATATTTTAAATAGCTAATTAAATTACTAATTAGGCTTAGGCCTATTAAGCCACTATATTAAGCTCATTAGTCTTAATTAGGATTTAATAAAATATTAACAAGGTTTTTGTTTAAATAAATTTGTGAATTTATTAGTCAGGTTGCCAAAAATCTCGCATTTTTGTTGAAAAACCAACACCGATAAAATTTACGTCCCGGCGTATAAAATCACCTCAAAACCTTTTATTTTCAGAATTAATAAAAAAAACAATAACCATATTTGAAATAATTATTTAATAAAAACATTTTCTATTTTTCAGCCGTCGGTCTCCGTTCCTCGATCGCAACTTGAATATCTCTTAAAAATACAATTTTATGCATGATGGTAAAAAGATCCCATTTAACATATGAACAAGTATGTCACATAATCAATTAGCAATTAAAATCAATTAATTACTATTTTTCATATTTCCTAGATTTGCATGCAGTTGGATTACGTCGTCTTAATTTTGGACCTTACAATTCCTCCCCCTTTAAATAAAATTACGTCCTCGAAATTAGAACTTATCGAATAGTTCTGGATAGCGACCCTTCAAGTCCCTCTCGGTTTCCCAAGTAGCTTCCTTTTCCGAGTGATTCAGCCATTTGACCTTAGCCATTGGAATGACTTTGTTTCGCAATCTTCTTTCTTGCCTTGCTAAGATCTGAACAGGTCTTTCTTCATATGTCATATTTAGAGTTAATTGAAGAGGTTCATAATTTAGTACATGTGACGGGTTCGACATGTACTTCCGCAGCATCGAAATATGGAACACATTATGAACTCCCGAAAGTGTTGGTGGCAATGCCACTCTATAAGCTAGTGTCCCAATCCTCTCCAAAATCTCAAATGGACCAATGAATCTTGGGCAATCTATATACCTCTTTCTGACTGTCCATCGGTTTGAGGATGAAATGCTGTACTGAATAATAACTTGGTCCCCATTGCTGCATGTAGGCTTTTCCATAAAGATGACGTGAATCTCGGATCTCTGTCAGAAACAATGGATACAGGATTCCCATGCAGACGAATATCTCTCGAATATACAAGTCGGCGTACTGAATCATGGTGAAATTCATCTTGATAGGTAGGAAATGCGTTGATTTAGTAAGACGATCAACTATCACCCATATAGCATTGAATCCCTTAACTGTCTTTGGCAATCCCACAACAAAGTCCATGGTGACATTTTCTCATTTCCACTCGGGAATAAGGAGTGACTTCAATTACCCCGCTGGTCTTTGATGCTCTGCTTTAACTTGTTGGCAAGTCAAACACTCGGATACAAACTTTAGAATGTCTCTCTTCATGCCTGGCCACCAATATAGAAACTGTCAATCAATAGCTTTGTGTCCATCCTCCTTGCGGTAGAAACAGTTAAATGATCCCCATTCACATTTGCCAAGATGTAGACGGTTGCACACTTTGCATGGTTGCCTCTCGGCAGGCTTCGGATTTTGTGGCTTTGGTGGTGCTGACTTCTTGACTGGACCTTGGGGCTTTTGAGGCCCTTGAGGTCTAGGAGGACCCATGTATGGCTTCTTGTTAGGCTGATTATTACTTTTGTGTAGTTGCCTCTTGCGCTGTAGATCAAAGTCAATGTGCTTCAAGGATTGTTCCGACTGGAAAGCATAAGTAACTGCAGTAGCATAATCCAAAGGACGCATCATCATAACATTATTCCTTATGGTAGGTCGCAGACCATCCATAAAGTGCCTAAGCTTCTCTTCAGCATCCCTGGCAATAAGAGGTACGAAATGACAACCCCTATCAAACTTCTTGACAAACTCAACAACAGTCGAGTCTCCCTGACGGAGGCTCATAAACTCTCTTTTCAGTAGTCCCCTAACGTCAGAATTAAAATACTTCTCATAGAATATCGTTTTGAATTGAGCCTAAGTAAGTGTAGCATGGTTAACCCTGCTCAGCTCCTTCCCACCATAAAGAAGCGTCATCCCTAAGCAAATAAGTGGTACACCTCACACGGTCCGCGTCTCCCATATCTAAATAGCAAAAGTGTACCTCCAGAGATCGAATCCATCTCTCTGCAGCAAAAAGGTCGGTAGTGCCAGAAAATTCCTTCGGCCCTAGCCTCCGGAACTGATCATATATATCCTGCTGTGGCCTAGGCGCCTGCTGCATCTGCTGTAACTGTTGTTGCAACTGTTGCTGCTGTAACTGCTGCTCGAAGAGACGAGCCATCCCCTCTAATGCATGTGTAGCAGCGTCTCCTGATGGTGGTGGTGGTGGTGCATTTCCTGGTTGATTCACACTGTTCTCTGCTTGGTTTCCATTAACGGAGGCACGTCTAGGAGGCATTTTATCTGAACGTTTTCCAAATTCTAACGTAACCAACATGCATTTAAATCTAAGTTTTCTAATCATGTGACATATCCTAACTCGTTTTAGCAATTTAATCATGCAAGGCATAAGTACTCAAAGAGCTAATAAACATGTAACGTAAACATAATATTCATATCGTCATGCAGGTAACAACATATTAATTCACATAAAGCATGTAAAACTCACAACTTAAGGCTTGATGACTGATCTTCCGGCGCTGATGGTGGCACAAATCATCCGTCAAGCCCTCCCTCATCCTCACCTACATCCATCACACCTAGTGAGTCTAAAGACTCAACACACCATAATCTTTATAACAAATAATACGTATAAAACCACATGCAACAGAAAATATTTTTACTTAAAAATAACATTTCATCATATGCAAACATAAACTTTAACTTTCTTTTTTCCTCAACATGACATAACATAAACATTTTTCATGATCATAAACATTTTCCTTTTCTTTTGTTGAATTCAGATCGTTAATTGTGACTTTTCTCATCATGACATAAACCTCAAAAGTCGATGGATTCATCTACATGTAACCACAGTACTGGACGGCGGGGACTCCAGCGGCACTCTCACCGGTCAACTGGGCCTTGGCCTATCCTCATCGAATAGAAATACGATCGTCAGGGTTCTCTCTGGGGCCTTTTCCCACAAATGGGTTCCCTCGGGGGCCTTTTCCCCTCAAGATATTCCCATTCTTACCGTTACCACAAAACCGTAACCACATATTCGTTATGATGGAAACACGATCGTTGGGCTCCCACTGGGACCATAACCCTCACGATATCTCCAACATTATCGAATTAGTCACAATTACTTCACTTCCTTCAACTTTTGACATTCTCATTACTTTATAAAAATCATGCATAACATCACATTTTTCTTTTGAAACCAAGCATGCAACATGTCTTTTAAATGTCGATCTTAAAACATAAAAATCAAATTAACATTTAAAAATCATTATTCAATCATGAACATTTTATAAACATTTAAAAATAGTCATAATATCATAAAACAGCATTTAGGGCACTGTCATGACCTTTACTAATTTTTGGTGTAAAAAGACCGTTTTATCCCTGAACTTGACATTTTTTGATTGACTTTTTTCTTTATTTCTTGACTCTAACATGTCCCAAATAATTATTTAAGCTTAAATTAATTTTTCTATAATTGTATTTAGCTTAAAAGTTAGACTTTTTCATTTATCTTTAATTAATTGTTTCGACGGTGTTTTAATCCCGAAAAATCCCGAACTTTAATATAAAATTCCTAAATTCAAAATTTAGTCTTTTTATATTATTTTAGCCTTTATGAACCACGACTTGACCCCCGTGAGCCGTTTTTTCAATTTTTCATTAGTTAAAACCCTAAATTGACAATTAAACTTCGACCCCGAGCCAACTTATGATTTTCACGAGTTACCCCTAAACCATGTTGGTCCAAAAGTTGACAAGCATCCTAAAGTACCCTACTTGGCCCTTAGACCACTAAGAAGCCACCGCAACACTCAAAAACTTGAACCCCCACTCCCCACCTATGCTGGCCGAGAGTTACCAACAGCTAAGACTCTAGTTTCTTGTGTCTAGGACCTAACCAACGAGCCCAGCCCCTGAACCAACACATTGTGCACTTCCCTAGGACCATTAGGACTCGCCCTAGCCCAGCCCCTGAGCCTTGGACCGAGCCCTACCCTCCCAGCAAGCTGCGCGCCCCCTGCACGAAACCTGCGCATGATCTCGGGTAGGAGTCCTTGTGTATCAGGACTCCTCCCACCCCTCAAACTCGAGTCCTAGCTTGGCTAGGACTCTTCCCTTGACTCAACCAAGTCCCCAACCAGGCCTTGGTCCAACCGAACCCAGCCAAAATCCCTCACTACAAGGAATCCGATCCCTATGACCTTATGACAGCAGAAATCGATTTTTCCTTGTTTCCCTTGTTTCTGTCGTAAGTTGGGTGTGTGTGTGGACCTCTTTTATGTGTAAAGACATCACTTTATCAAGTCTTGGCATCATGGCAGCCCCTTGGTATAAAAAAACGTGAATCATGGCATAGAACCGATGATGTATAAATCATGCACACACAAAAACGAAAACAGCAATACAAACTTCATGTTTTCATACACTCCAGTTTTAAAACTATATTATGACATGATGGATGAGAAAAAGAGATGTATTGCATGCCTTTGCGTATTATACGCACGAAATAACGTTGACGACGAAGAACGGAGTGAAACCTTTGGCTTGAATTCCCTTGAACCCTTCGAAAATCCCTTCTAAAATTGTGAGTGTGTGCCGTGGGGTTTGTGTGGTTCGGGAGAGAAATTTTCTGAAATTTTAAGTGGGAGGCGTGAGCTTGAGGTGCAAAGTGTAAGGTTTTTAGGTGTTTATTATATTTTAAATAGCTAATTAAATTACTAATTAGGCTTAGGCTTATTAAGCCAATAAATTAAGCCCATTAGTCTTAATTAGGATTTAATAAAATATTAACAAGGTTTTTGTATAAATTTGTGAATTTATTAGCCGGGTTGCCAAAAATCTCGCATTTTTGTTGAAAAACTAACACCGATAAAATTTACGTCCCGGCGTACAAAATCACCTCAAAACTTTTTATTTTCAGAATTAATAAAAAAAAATAACCATATTTTAAATAATTATTTTATAAAAACATTTTCTATTTTTCAGCCCTCGGTCTCCGTTTCTCGATCGCAACTTGAATATCCCTAAAAATACAATTTTATGCATGATGGTAAAAAGATCCCATTTAACATATGAACAAGTATGTCACATAATCAATTAGCAATTAAAATCAATTAAGTACTATTTTTCATATTTCCTAGATTTGCATGCGGTTATATTACGTCGTCTTAATTTTGGACCTTACAAGCAATCTCTTCAGTCAGAAATTCAGAGGTTTGGCCTAGAAGTTTATCCTAAGGGCAGAGCACCCAAGTTGTCTAACCTGACAGTCCAGTCTTCTTTGATAGACCGAATCCGTCGAGGTCAACCTTCAGATGAACAGTTACAGAAATGGAGACTGAAGGATGAGGCCTAGGGCAGTGTACTCTATATAGTGTCTGATGGTATTGTGAGATACAGATGAAGGATATGGGTGCCTAGTGTTGATTCGATCAAAGAGGATATCTTGTCAAAGGCACATGCATCTCTGTATTCCATCCATCCAGGAGGTACCAAGATGTACAAGGATTTGCAGATACTGTATTGGTGGCCAGGTATGAAGCGAGATATTCGTCAATTTGTATCTGAATGTCTCACTTGTCAGCAAGTGAAAGAAGAGCATCAGAGGCCAGCAGGAATGCTTAAGCCGCTCCCTATCCCCGAGTAGAAATTGGAGAATATCACCATGGATTTCGTAGTTGGTTTACCAAAGTCAGTAAGAGGATCCAATGTCATTTGGGTTATAGTGGATCGACTTACTAAATCGGCACATTTCTTACCGGTGAAGACGACTTTCTCCATGACTCAGTATGCAGAGCTCTATATCAGGGAGATAGTTGGATTGCCCGGGATCTCAGTTTCTATCGTGTCCGACAGGGACCCGAGGTTCACATCGTCCTTTTGAAAGAGCTCACATGCAGCCATGGGAACGAAGTTGCTATTCCGTACAGCATTCCACCGACAGACAGATGGCCAGTCTGAGCAATTGATTCAGATATTGGATGATTTGTTGCGAGCCTGTGTGATCGATTTCCATGGGAATTGGGAATTGAAGCTACCACTAGTGGAATTTACCTACAACAACAGTTTCCAATCATCGATAGGTATGGCTCCCTATGAAGCATTGTATGGAAGGAAATGCAAATCGACGATTCATTTGGATGAAGTCGGTGAGAGAGCAGAACTTGGCCCAGAGATTGTTCAGCAGACCGCAGACGTAGTGGTCAAGATCCGAGACAAGATGAAGACCGCCCAAAGTCGCCAAAAGAGTTATGTTGACAAGAGAAGAAGGGATCTTGTGTTTGCCGTCGGAGATCACGTATTCGTAAGGATAACACCTATGAAGGGTTTTATGAGGTTTGGAAAGAGATGCAAGCTGAGTCCGAGATATATTAGACCATTTGAAATTCTTGACAGAGTTGGGACACTTGCTTATCGTGTAGCCCTAATCTCGTCGGAGTACACAACGTATTCCACGTCTCGATGCTGAGGAAGTATATAGCAAATCCTTCGCATGTCTTGAGTTTTGAGTCGTTGCAGTTGGCTTCAGATCTGTCGTATGAGGAAAGACCTGTCCAAATTCTAGACAGACAAGAGCGAAGGATGCGGAACAAGGTGACGAAGTTGGTCAAAGTCCGGTGGCTGTATCAACTAGCAGTAATAACATTCTTGTTAAACAAGAACAAGCTTATTCTATGAAAAAAGTAAAAAAATCTTCTAAACAAAAAAATAGTAAACAAAATCCTGTTACTATACAAAATTTAGTTAAAGAAATAGATAATCTTAAAGATCAAGTAAAAATTTTACAATACAATAATAATAGTTTAAATTATCGTATTTCAGTAATTGAAAATAATAACAATTCAATCAATAATTCTGAAAGTTTTGATAATATTCAAGATATTTCATTTCCTGATTCAAATCAAAAACATTATCTGTTTTAAGCATGATAATATCTCAAAAGTGGTATACTAATATTACATTATTTATTGAAAATTCTAATAAAAAGAATATTATTGATATGTTAGATAGTGGTGTCAATTTAAATGTTATACAGGAAGGATTAATTCCTACTAAATATTTTTATAAAACAACTCATTTTTATTCTCATGCAGGATGAGAACCTTTAGAAATAAATTATAAATTACCAAAAGCATATATTTGCAAAGATGAAAACTGATTCAAACCAGTTTTTTATTAGCAAAAGATATTTTTAGCAAATTAATACTTGGACTTCCTTTTATTTATCAAATTTATTCTTTAACTTATGTTGATGAAACATGCATTATAGGAACCAATTAAGGTAACCATATTTCCTTTAAGTTTATAACTAAACATGTTCATAGAATTTTAAATGAATTACAAGAAAAGATTGATAGAAAAACTTTTCAAATTAATTCTTTAAAAGAAGAAGTAAAAATTCTAACCATAGATGATACATTAAAAAATCCTAAATTACAGGAAAAGATTAAATTTATTATAATAAATTTTTATTAGAAATTTGTAATGATCTTCCAAATGCTTTTTGGAATAGAAAGAAACATATAATCTCTCTTCCATATGAATAAGATTTTAAGGAAACAAATATTCCTACCAAGACACGTCCTTGTCAAATGAATTCTGAATATTTAGAATTATATAAGAATGAAATTCATTCATATAATATATAATATTTAAAATTTTAATACTGGTATATCCTTTTGGACTAGTCAAACGATCAAATTTATCAAAACTCAAAGCATGAAACTTCTATATCTTTGAGTTTTCTACGTTATATCCAAATTTCAAATCATTTGGATTTCATATGACCAAAATATGTCATATTTCATTCTTTAAAAATCATTAATTATTTAGTAATATGACATTATTAAATTAACGACTTTTGATATTTACTTCAGGCATTACAATTACACTTATTACCCTACTAAAAACATCATCAAGTTACTCCATATTTTACGTAAAAAAAAATATTAATAAAACTTACTTTTTAAATCGAACAAGTCTTTTAAATTGAAAATAATTTCGTGTTAATTGTTTAGTATTATTTGATCAAATTAAAAATAATAATAACACATGCAACGGGTATACATCTTTTATTGATATATATAAATTATTGTTATTATTGGGCCACTTTCACTATGAAATTTCAATTCTTTTGTGTTGGGCTAATGGGTTTTAAGCAACATCCAATCTTATTGTAGGCCATATTTCCTAAACCAACAAGAAAACCGATCTATCGAACACCCAACTTCATCTTCATAGTGATATCTTACGTCGTCTCACGTCTGTCCATCGTTCTGATTTCTCTTCATTGTTGGCATAACCCTAAAGGCCTAAATTTTGAACCAACGTACGAAAATTCGATTCTTTTGAGATGTAAATCTTTTTTTTATCCTTTTTTACTTGGAGATTTTACTCGATTTACTTGGAGATTTTATTCAGTTAGTTTTCTACAAATTTACCTGAATATTTTATTAAGATTTTATTCGGTTTTCGACAGCCCCAAAATTCAATGGCAAATGACCCAACCCGATTTAATTCTAGTGACATGTGTTTGGATGGTTGGAATTGGTTTGATTGGTTAACGATTACATCTAAGCATATAACAAAATCATTTGTTAGAAAAATATCTATAATCGTGTGTTTAACAGATAATGAAATGAGTATTCCATGTTCTCTTTGTTTTATTTATTATATGTATATCTGTTCGATTTAGTTGATTTCGATAGGCAAAATTAGTCCGTTCGGTTGGTTGGAAAAAAATCGGTTTATTCTGTTTTGCTTGGGTCTGTTCGGTTTTGACCGATTGTTCATCCTTAATAAGCTGTCTCATGGCTAGAGAGATAAAAGAGAGACCAATCAGAAGAGAAATATTGTAATGTCTGAGATTTTATCACTGTAATCTGAGATTGATTAACTGATAAATTGATGTGATTATAGAAAGAGTAGAAAAGACATGGAAATGACATGAAAAGCATTATTCATGAGTTACGGGCAGAGATTGTCGCGCACATGCGCGGGAAGATGCGCGCATATGCGCGAGAGACCATTCGCGAAGGCAGAGGACCTCGCGCATATGCGCGAGATAGGGCGCGCATATGCGCGAGGAGGTTGACAAGATGCTGAGTCCAGAGAAGTTGGCGCATGAGCGCCGAGAGTGGGCGCACATATGCGCGAAGTGGGCAAAGCCAAGATGCCATTTCCAGAGGATATCGCGCACATGCGCGGAAGACGTACGCGCATATGCGCGAGTGGCAGAGTTGATGAGCGCCGAGACCAGTAGGTCTCGCGCATATGCGCCGAGGGAGGTCGCGCATATGCGCGAGACGTGCAATACATAGATTAAGCCACCTAGCGGCGCATATGCGCGAGACGTGCAATACATAGATTAAGCCACCTAGCCTTGCCATGCATGAGATATATATAACAAGCATTCACTCCTTCAGATTTGTAGATCAGAAGATCAAAATTCCTTAGCAAAAATCCTCCAGCTTTTCCTTTTAAGAATTTGAGTGTTATACAAGATCCGTCCGTATGATTTTCGATCCGAGCTCAGTACCGTGATTCTCTCGTTGAAGGCTTCACAAGGACATAAGTTTTCTTATGTTTTGATATAATTTGAAAAAATGATAGTGACGGAATCAGATATGATTAATATATGGTGTTCTTGAGATATTAGACATCGTATAATCGAAACCGAATTGAAGAACGGATACCGTAGGAAATTGTTATGATTTTTCAGAGTTGAGTTGATTGAGATTATACAGATTTGATATCAGATTATGTTTGTCGATCGATTATGAGTTGAGATTGGCATTTATTGATATGTGTATTGCTGGGTATATTGAGATTATGCAGTTATGCAGTTGAAACAGAATTAGATTGAGTTCTGATTATATCCAGTATTGAGATTTGAGTGGTATATTGATATTGTACTCCTCGATATTGTCATTGCCAGATTGAGTATTGACAGATTTGAATTTCCAGACTTCGACTTCGTCAGACCGGCGAGAAAGGTATAAATCAATGTTAGATCGGGATTGATAACTCGAGTCAGATATGACCTGAGTTTCCGTAAAATCACATACTTATTTGCTATTGTTTTCAGATATTTGAATTGATTGCATTTAGATGCTTGTTCTATTGATTTATAGAAAGCATGAATGAGATGATTGCTTGTGAGACAGAGAGTCTTTGGCAGAGGTGCCAAGTCACTGGACATTGGTTTATATCGATGTGCTTAGAAGCAGATCGGCTTCTATTGCAGATATTCGATATAGATTACCAAAGTCTGGGAATAAGAACGTACCACCATCTAGCTGTGGAGAGTAGGTGAGTTGTTACGTTCTTATTCAGCCGGGATCCCTAGATTAGATGAGTCGAATCAAGAGTTTGATTTACAGACTTGTATTGATTGATGTTTCGTAGATTACGATTCATGTTTTATAAATGTTTATGCTTTCGTATATTTTATATGAATTGCATGTTAAATTGTTTATACTGGGATATGTTTCTCACCGGAGTTATCCGGCTGTTGTTGTGTCTGTATGTGTGCATGACAACAGGTGGGACAGGATCAGGGTCGAGAAGAGGATGAGAGATCAAGATCAGTGTGGAGATTCGGACCTAGAAGTAGAATAGGTTTCATCTCTTGATATGTAGTTGTTGAACCTTAGTTTGATATGAATCTATATTGTACAAGACTTGTACTTTCCTTTTGATATATATATATATATATATATGAGATTGATTATTATATGTTCCGCAATTATTTATAAAAAAAAAAAAAAATTAGACCCAATTTATTTACTTGATCCATTTATTCCCAAAGAATGATTAAGAAGTTGATTAGCGTCCGGGTCTCCACAACGGGTGGTATCAGAGCAGTAGGTTCCTTCAGCCTGAGATAGAAGCTAGTGAGCGGGGTAGATTGAGTTTTCTTTCCTGCTTCTGTGTGCTAGCATGTTTACTGCTTTGGAATATACATGTTTACCTGATTTGATTGGTAACCTGTATTCTTGAGAATGAATCAGAACCGATTCTGGATCAGAGGTAAGATGATCAGAAGGGGACTGAGATAGATTTGTCAATTATGGTTGCTAACCCTTTTGATAATCAGATATGCCTCCTCGAAGAATCCCAGAACAGGACAGTACCTCTGCGAATCCGATGGATGTGACAGCAACACCGATGGAAACCCTGTTCAAGAGATTTCAGTCGTTCCATCCACCGACTCTTAAGGGTACTGAGACTTCAGTTGAGTGTGAGAGTTGGCTAGATGATATAGAAATGTTGTTTGAGTCATTGGATTACACCGATGAGCGCCGAGTCAAACTGATTGGACATCAATTGCATGATGTTGCGAAGAATTGGTGGCTCACGACAAAGAGAGCATTGGAGCATCGAGGTACGACTCTTACCTGGAACATTTTTAAGACTGAATTTTATCAACGATTCTTTCCAGTATCGTACAGGAAAGACAAGGGTGCAGAGTTTGCCAATTTGAGACAGGGTCAGTGGAATATTGAGGAATATGTGGCCAAGTTCTCTACCTTGTTGCGATTTGCTCCAGATGTTGCTGAGAATGATGAAGCTGTTGCTGATCAGTTCATCAATGGGTCGAATCCTGATATTTTTACATTGGTGAACACCGGGCAACCAAACAAATTTGCAGAGACCTTGAACAGAGCAAAGGGAGCTGAAGCTGGCCTGATAAGGCAGAAGAGAGCTTCATATGTTGCCCCGGCACCGAGACCACAGCAGCCATCTACTACTCAGGTCCAGCAACCCCCTCCCAGATATGAGAGTGGTAGTGGCAGTGGAAAGAAAGATCAGTTGAAAGCTAGAGGGAAACAGTTTAAGAAGTCTGGCAGCAGTTCTTCTAGCTCCAGTGGTTCCAGACAGAGTTATACCGGGGCTTATTGCAGGACCTGCGGAGGGAGACATCCTACCGAGCAATGCCGAGGAGTGTTTGGTGTTTGTATCATCTGTAAACAGCAGGGACATTTTGCCAGAGTTTGTCCACAACGATCCCAGGGAGCCGAATCATCTGGATCAGTAGCGCAGACTGAGAGAAGATCATCTGTTGTTCACTCTTTCCAGCCAGCCCCTAATCCGTCACAGCCGAGACCAGGAGGAAGCCAGACAGTTAGCCCGTCTCCTAGACAGCAGGCCAGAGTATTTGCTTTAACAGAGGAATAGGCCCAGAAAACACCTGATGATGTAGTTGCAAGTAACTGTTATCTTTGTGGTTATCCTGCTTATGTATTAAAAGATACCGGTGCATCGCATACATTTATATCTGAGCGCTTTGCATTGACACATGCCTTGCCTATTGAGTCATTATCTGCTGTAGTATTGGTCTCTTAACCTTTGGGGAAAGGTCTTGTTTCAGTAACTTCTGTTAGAAATTGTGTGCTACAGTCTAATGGACATGAAATTGAGTGAGATTGTATTGTACTTGGGTTGTCTGATTTTGACTGTATTATCAGTATTGATATGTTGACCAAGTACAGAGCTACCGTAGATTGTTTTCATAAGATTGTGAGATTCAGACCAGACATGGCTGATGAATGAAAATTCTACGGTAAGGGTTCTAGAGCTAGAATTCCTTTGATATCTAGTATGTCTATGACTCGATTATTACATAAAAGAGCAGAAGGATTCCTTGTGTATTCAGTAGATGTACTGAAATCAAGCCCATCATTGGCAGATTTGCCAGTGGTATGTGAGTTTGCTGATGTCTTTTCAGATGAGATTCCAGGTTTGCCTCCAGTCAGAGAGATAGACTTCAGCATTGAACTTGTGCCAGGTACAGCACCTATTTCTAGAGCACCTTACAGAATGGCACCGATAGAATTGAAAGAGTTGAAAGAGCAGTTAGAAGATTTACTGGCCAAGGGGTTCATCAGACCGAGTGGGGGTACATCAGACCGAGTATTTCTCCTTGGGGTGCTCCAGTATTGTTTGTTAGAAAGAAGGACGGATCAATGAGACTTTGCATTGACTACCGGCAACTGAACAAGGCGACTGTAAAGAATAAATACCCTTTGCCTCGTATCGATGATTTATTTGATCAATTGCAGGGTTCTTCTGTCTATTCCAAGATTGATCTGAGATCTGGATATCATCAGTTAAGAGTCAGGGATTCTGATATCTTGAAGACAGCTTTCAGAACCAGGTATGGCCATTATTAGTTTATTGTCATGCCGTTTGGTTTAACAAATGCTCCAGCGGTATTTATGAGTTTGATGAACAGCATATTCCAGAAATATGTCAATGATTTCGTGATTATATTTATTGATGATATTCTGATTTACTCGAAGAATATGATTGATCATGCTGAGCATTTGAGAACTGTCTTGAGAACTCTGAGGGCTGAGAAATTGTATGCCAAACTATCGAAATGTGAATTATGGTTGAGACATGTGATATTTTTGGGACACATTATATTTGGCGATGGGATTTCTGTTGATCCCAGTAAAGTTGAGGCCGTGATCAGTTGGCCTAGACCGACATCTGTACCTGAGATACGCAGTTTTATGGGTTTAACAGGCTATTATCGCAGATTCATTAAAGATTTCTCCAGTATTGCTAAGCCGATTACACAGCTAACCCAGAAGAATGCACCTTTTATTTGGTCAGCGGAGTGTGAATCCAGCTTTTTAGAATTGAAAAAAAGATTAACCAGTGCTCCTGTGTTGACTATCCCGTCAGGTACTTGTGGTTTTGTGGTTTGTTGCGACGCTTCTCACAGAGAATTGGGCTGTATTCTGATGCAGCAAGGTCATGTTATTGCCTATGCCTCGAGACAGTTGAAGCCACATGAGATACGATACCCGATTCATGATCTTGAATTGGCTGATATCGTATTTGCGTTAAAGATATGGCGACACTACCTATATGGTGAGAAGTTTGAGATTTATTCTGATCATAAGAGCTTGAAATATATGTTTTCACAATCAGAACTGAATATGAGACAGAGAAGATGGCTTGATTTACTGAAAGATTTTGATTGTGAAATCAAGTACTATCCGGGAAAATCAAATGCAGCAGCTGATGCACTGAGTCGAAAAGTATGTTCTCTATCGTTATCGACGATTGGTGTTTCAAATTTGATTGAAGATTGCTGTCTTTCTGGATTAGTATTTGAAACAGATTGTAAGCCTCTGAGACTGTATGACGTTCAAGTTGAACCCGAGTTGATGCTCAGAATCAAAGACGCACAGAAAAATGATCAGAACATTCAGAATTCGATTGCCATGGTCAGAACTGGACATCACTCAGAATATCAGGTTCGTGATGATGTGTTATATGTGAATACTCGTATTGTTGTGCCAGATGTGTCAGAGTTGAAAAAGAAAATCTTGTCAGAGGCACATTGTAGTCGATTCAGCATTCATCTTGGTGGCAGAAAGATGTAGATCTGAAGACACAGTATTGGTGGAAACAGATGAAATAAGATGTCACAGATTTTGTGTCTAGATGTTTGAATTGCCAGCAAGTGAAAGCAGAAAGGAAGAAACCAGGAGGTCTACTGCAGAGTTTATCTATTCCAAAATGGAAATGGGACCACATTTCCATGGATTTTGTGATGCAGTTACAACGATCCTCCAGAGGTTGTGACGCGATTTGGGTCATTATTGACAGATTGACCAAATCAGCATGCTTTATTCCTTATAGAATGACGTACATATATGACCAGATGGCAGAGATTTATGTCAAAGCAGTGGTCAGATTGCATGGAGTGCGGAAGTCGATTGTATCATATCGTGATCCTCGATTCACTTCGCACTTTTGGCAGAGTCTGCAAGCAGCTCTAGGTACGAAATTGCATTTGAGTACTGCATACCATCCTCATACAGACGGACAGTCAGAGAGGACTATCCAGACATTGGAGGATATGCTGCGAGCTGTAGTGCTAGATTTTGGCACTAATTGGCAAGATTCTTTGCCTCTTTGCGAGTTTTCGTACAACAACAGCTATCAGACGAGTATAGAGATGGCACCGTTTGAAGCGTTGTACGGCAAGAAGTGCAGATCCCCTCTCTATTGGGAATATATCTCTGAGGTACCTGAGATTGGGCCTGATATGATTCGAGCAATGACTGATAAACTAAAGCTGATTCAGAAGA
The DNA here is from genome assembly GCF_012295235.1 of Primulina huaijiensis. Classification (NCBI taxonomy): domain Eukaryota; kingdom Viridiplantae; phylum Streptophyta; class Magnoliopsida; order Lamiales; family Gesneriaceae; genus Primulina; species Primulina huaijiensis. Next base: position 12,154,214 of record NC_133316.1, on the reverse strand, counting down.
GAATGAAGACAGTTCAAGACAGACAGGCCAAATATGCCAATATCCGACGTCGACCGTTGGAATTTGAGCAAGGAGACAGAGTATTTATGAAGATTTCTCCTTTCAGAGGTGTTGTCAGATTTGGAAAGAAAGGAAAGTTGTCTCCACGATATATTGGGCCGTATGAGATTCTCGTGAAGATAGGAGATCGTGCCTATCGACTCGCATTACCGCCTTCATTATCTGGAATACATGATGTCTTTCATGTATCTATTTTGCAGAAATATCTCCATGATGATTCTCATATTCTTCAGCCATATGAGGCCGAGGTTGATGAAACTCTGAGTTATTTTGAAAAGCCGATTCAGATTCTTGATCGTAAAAAAAAAACAACTCAGAACGAAGACTATTCCGCTTGTGAAAGTTCAAGGGAATCGTCATGGCACTGAAGAAGATACTTGGGAGACTGAATCAGATATGAGGCAGGAATTTCCAAAGCTATTTTACTGATGTAAGTTTCCTGTTTAGCTTCGATTATACATTTTTTTTAATTAATATGATTTGATTGCCTGTGATTTCGGGGACGAAATCGTATCTTAGAGGGGAGAATTGTAATACCTGAGATTTTATCACTGTAATCTGAGATTGATTAACTGATAAATGGATATGATTATAGAAAGAGTAGAAAAGACATGGAAATGACATGAAAAGCATTATTCATGAGTTACGGGCAGAGATTGTCGCGCACATGCGCGGGAATATGCGCGCATATGCACGAGAGACCATTCGCGAAGGCAGAGGACCTCGCGCATATGCGCGAGACAGGGCGCACATATGCGTGATGAGGTTGACAAGATGCTGAGTCCAGAGAAGTTGGCGCTTGAGCGCCGAGAGTGGGCGCGCATATGCGCGAAGTGGGCAAAGCCAAGATGCCATTTCCAAAGGATATCGCGCACATGCGCGGAAGACGTACGCACATATGCGCGAGTGGCAGAGTTGATGAGCGCCGAGACCAGTAGGTCTCGCGCATATGCGCCGAGGGAGTTCGCGCATATGCGCGAGACGTGCAATACATAGATTAAGCCACCCAGCCTTACCATGCATAATGTAAGGACCCGACGACTCAGCCGCGGCATTTTTTAGACCCAATTTATTATAAGATTGATTATTATATGTTCCGCGATTATTTATAAAAAAAAAAAATTTAGACCCAATTTATTTACTTGATCCATTTATTACCAAAGAATGATTAAGAAGTTGATTAGCGTCCGGGTCCCCACAGATATCCAGCTCATCCACTGAATCCGAGTCAGGGTCTTTTTTTAATAGAGCTGAATTGATTGATGTTCTAGATTACATGGTCTCAGAAAAGTCACTTTCAGCTAGGGATGTAAATGAATCAAACCGTTTGCGAGCTATTCGAAGCTCGGCTCGATAAAAAGCTTGTTTGATATCAAGCCAAACTCAAGCTCGATTTCAAGCTCGGAAATTTAATCAAACCAAGCTCAAGCCTAAGGATATTCGGCTCGTGAGCTCGCAAACATATTTGATAAGGCTCGTAAACATGTTTGATAACAGGCTCGCGAACTCGAGCTTGACTTTTTAAGGTGGTTCATAAGCTCGAACTTGGCTCATGTATCGAGTTGACAAATAAAAATATTAATATTAATGTCAATGGAAGGAATTAAAAAACAAAACATAGTTGAAAAAAGTATGGATTTATACCACATAGTCACAATTACATTTTTTATCTTACTTGCATATCATTATACAAAAATGTTCTTTAAAAATTAAAATATAATAAATTATCAGAAATACATCAACTTATTCTTTTTTCCCCAAAAAATTTACATCACCAAGTCATATATACGTTGAGTAACTTTACAAATTATTATCCTAAAATATTATATTAATTGAATATAATGAATTTATATTGATTAAACAATAAAATTTATTCGGAACACAGCGAATTGAGTATTAAAGGAGTGAAATTATTGCAATTTTATTTATATGGTGATATCAGTGTATGACGAATATTTGTTATCTTGGATGCTGGATGTATTATTTTGGGACGTTCAATAATATAATGATTTTATGTTTTTTTATTTGTTATTTTTGTCGTTTTGGTTATTTATGAATGAATTTATATTTTTATGACTGATTTAAAATTATTTCATAGATAGATTTAATTTTTAACAAGCTCAAATCAAGCTCAAACTCGAGCTCAATTATATGCTTTACGAGCTCGAAAACGAGCCGAGCTCAAGTCAGGCTTGTTAAACATGATACACGAGCTATTAATGAATCATGCTCGAGCCCGACTTGATTAACATGATAAACGAGCTTTTAACGAGCCGAGCTCGAGCTTTTTTCGAGCTTAGTACTTTCAATACAAACCGAGCTCGAGCCTGATAATAGAAGCTCGAATCGAGCTCGAGCCTCTAACAATCTTAAACAAACCAAGTTAAAGCCTGATATTGTTTGGTTTGATTTGGATCGTTTACATCCCTACTTTCAGCTAAGAGCGAGGACTTGGAGGATGAAATTAAAAAGGTTAAGGCTGACCAAAGCCCAAGTGAGCCAGCTTTACAAAGAGCTCTTGTGCTCCCGAAATCTTGAAAATAATTTAAAATCTGAGGAGAACCAGCTCACTAGCGTGATTCAGAACAGTCTTCATCTTCCATAGATGAGATGTTTAAGGTGTAGGAGTTAAAAAATACCATTTTTGTTACAAGGTGTAATGCAACTTGTAATAATTTTTCATGCATTCATATATTTTATATTTACATATTTCACCCTTACTTTTGACACCCACTTTCCATCCAATACCCACGTAGTTAATCCAAACAACACAGTTAGGGGACTAAGTAAAAAATTCACAATAGAAAAACTCTCCTATTAACATTTTTATAGACAAAATAGATTTGACAGGTGAATCAACATCTTGGGCTCAAGCATTTCGAATTCAAAAGTTAATGGATCTTTGTGACATTTTTGACCAAAACATTGAAGTAAATACCCTATTATAAAAATACAAAAAAAAAAAAAAAAGTAAATACCCCTAATTTAAATATTACATATAAAATATAGAAAAAGAAAATAGAATCCCACTCCGGTTTAGCCTCTGAGATAATGATCCATTACCAAGTACCCTTGCAACAACAATTATAAAAACAATGAAGCCAGTTACAACAGTTCTAAAACACTCTCCTTGCTATTGAAACATTAACTTTACAGATTGGAACAGAATAGGAGTTAGGCAAAAAGGCAAGAGCCGAAACAGGGAGTCTCAAAACAAATGCAAGAAGCCTAGAAACCTCAAATCAAGATCTACCTAATACCTCTTTTGAGTCTCAAGCTACCGATAGTTCGTCAAGCAAAATGGAAAAAATGACCAGAACACAAGTCTTTAGCGCACCAACAAAATAGATGGAACATATAAACGTGTTCCCGAATCTGTCCAAGGGATATATAAAACATTGATGAGACACAGGAAAGAGATGGCTTTGACATTCAGGCCCCAATTAACTAAAACGTTGTCACCAGTCATAGAGATCGCAAAAATATATCAACCAATTCACTGACCCCTTTCCAGGAATTTACACTCTGGTTGTGGCATTTTTTTTTGTATTCTTGATGTCCCTCAAATTATAAACTCCAGGAAATCCAGTAGGATATTAAGATTGGGCTTTGTCACTGTTTCTAGAAACAGCCTTATTTCTCAATAGTTAGTAGGCCAGTTTAATTGTGTATGTTGTGGCTGCTGGTAAACATGTGCTGTTGGTCCAACAATATCGGCAGGACTAGTAATGGATTGAGATTGCTGTAAAAGAGGGTGAACGGTTGCTGCTGTAACTGCTTGTGCAGGGTGGAAAATGCTGGTGAAGGATCCAGGGCCAGGCTGTGTTGGGGCGAAAGCCAACTGACCTTGCGGAAGATTATAAAACGAACTAGCCTGCAAGTTTGAAATATCACGATTTGGGGTAGTAAACCATATACCTGAACCTTCAGTCTGCAGTTAAGTAAATAAAGCAACAATCAGCACATTCTTCAAGTACGCCAAGGAATAAGAGATGACAGCAAAAATTTATCCTTTAACTAGCTAGAAACAGCAAATACAACTTCTGGCATGGAGGAGTTTTGTTATAAGCAATTGATTGTCGGCATTATTTGCTATACCAATTAACATAATCTGCTTATTCCATTGATGTTTACCATTCAACAGTATAGAGTGTGAATAAAATAAACTATGAGAACAACAATGAGCTCAAAATTCCCATCATGAGAAACTTCTTGATATACTTAGGAACAACAACAATTTGAAATAACATGAGGTAACATACTGAAAGTAACAAACCTGTTGGGCACTGACATAGATGTTTTCCTTGATTTGAGAAGGTGAAAGATCCTCATTAGCAATAGAACTAACAGCTGCACTGGACGAACTAGAAGTGTGGTTGGCCATCGAGTGATCATATGGTCCAAAGCTGCCAGGCATGCCAATTTGAGTTGAGCTTCCTGTATTAGATCCTTGCTTGTATTGAGAAACTGGATATTTGGCAGCTGTCCCTGGTGGAGTTGGATAAATATTACCTGCCTGAGGTTGCTGGGGAAATGCGCCATTGCTTAAGAATTGAAGAATTGCTTGAGGTGGGACAAAAAATGGGGAGAAATAGGGTCCATATGGAATGTAGTTTGGAGGATAATGGGGCATATGAATGCCTGTTGGTTGACGGAAGACAGGAAGAGGTTGCTGGGTAGCCGTAACTGAGCTTTGCATAACCCCAGCAGCCTGAGTTACAAGTGGAGTTGAAGAACTAGACAATATGAAAGGGACACCACCCTGCAACTAAGATATGTCCAATAAAAACCAGTACAAGATTTTCCATTATTAAGAGAATTAAATTAACAGTTCGCAGGGTATGCCCATAGCCACTTCAACAAAAATGAGTCTCTTGTGTTAATCAATCAATCTGCTTAAAGGACATTTAATAGATGAGTATATAGGGGAATAGTTTGATCCCAAAAAGGACATTTAACGACAAAAATCATTAAAAGAAAAGTATATATTTGCAATTCTGGAAGAGGAGTACGCATAATTGACAAAAATCCTCCTCATATTTACGAAACTGATGAAGTTTATAAATCAACATTAAGCAGCGGCACTGTAAATGTATTGTTTACAACTTGGCAAATAAATATGAACTAGTAAGTATAAAACATTCAATTTTGTAACTCATGGATCCTCACAAGGACTCATGATTTACATTATTAACTAAGAAAATGCAAATATAAAAACAATAGTTTCTAAAGATTGACAAAAAAAAATTAAAAAACCTCAGAATCCTAATTATGAATCTCCAGGCTATTCTGAGAACCATAGGAAACATAGAGACAACAGAATCTGGCAAAAGCATGTTTAAAGTAAATTTTATGGAACAAACAAGGCTGATTCACATATAGGTTATTCTCAAGAAAGGACAAGGCATCTTACTACAGCAACATATAAATCCTTGGTGTTTAGCTTCAGATGATTTTTCACCCCAAATATTCAAAATATGGAGTCATTTTGTACCCTCAAAAGTCTTATATGTGAACATTTGCAAGACGATTTTGGTTTTAATTGTCATGGATGCTAATGCAAAAATTTACTGTCATCTACAAATTCTTTGGTCCACATATCCTTTTCTCAGTAAGACAATTTATTATTCCCCTGCAATTTCAGGGAGATTTTTGTTTTCTTCTCCTCGTAACAGTTATGACTTGACAGAAAATTCTAATTCATTGTCATTGCTTCCAACCAATTCAGAATCACTCTATAAACTTGCGATAACACACTAGTGAACCTTAAATTTTCAAACTCTGTAAAATCTCAGCAACTCTCACTAGTGCCAAAATCAGAAAATAATACTTTTTATGTTTTAATCTCGAGAAACATTCATCCACTCACAACAATGTTAGGATCTTCGGACATGCATAATTAACCTCTTCAAATTACAGCTCCATAACGAAACAATCATCTAACAGAGCTTTATCAACCTGATCTCAAGAAACATTCATCTGCTCATAACAATCTTAAAATCTTCGGACATGCATAATCCACATTTTCAAATTACAGCTCCATAATGAAACAATTATCTAACAGAACTTTATCAACCTAAGAATTCCTTGGATTCTTATGTCAGCTGTGAATCTTCCAGAGGATTTTTAATGTCTTAAAATACAAAAATATTTTGACCAACATACTAGTATGCAACTGAATACATTAACAACATAAAAAACATATTGGGCGATAAACTTTCTTTGTAGTGTGATTATTCAGGAAATTTAAAAGATTGGAAGGTGATTTAAGAAGCATATGATTTCCAACAGTGCAGTATGAAAAATCAGGATCAGGGAAAAGAAGTTACTAGCTAATGCTTCCCTTATTCTTACGCCAATCAATGTACGAGTTTTCCATATTTCACAGCATGAAAGGAACTGTATTGCAAATTACTGGAGTTTTAGAAAGCCAAACCTCTTGAGGAGACTGGGAAGTCTGTACAGGGATTGCAGCACCTCCGGCATACTTGTTTGCTGTTACAGCAGGATTAAATGGTGAAATTCGACCATCGCTATCTACAGTAGAACGATAAATTTGACCATAGTAATTTGTCGGATCCAACGGTTGCTGTACGAAATTAAATAATAATCAATAAAAATTTGCTAATAGCAGTTGAAAGTAAAGATTATAGATGCAAACAAAGTTTCAACACAGAGAAGGCACACCAAACTGCAAGTCATAGAGAAGAAATAAAACATTTAATATAAAAATTGAACAAAGTTCAGCATATTGAGAAAAATATCATACAGCAAAGCCTGGAAGTCGAGGAACATCACGGGCTTGAGCATCAGAACTTTCCAAAGGTGAAACCTGGCTACTTATTACAGGTGGAATGAGACCAAAATTGTAGTTTGAAGAAGTATGGACAGCAGGACGCTCATGGTTTCCGGGAACTTCCTGCTTGGACTTGCTATAATCAGGGATAATCGAGGATGGGACTTCATCCTCACTAGATAAAAACTTTTCAGGCCCTTGTGATGGTGATTGGGGTTCGTCAGGGTACTTAATTTCCAAATCCTTCACAACTGTCACGGCATCCTGACTGCTTCAATCATGCAAGAAAGCACAATATTGACAAAGAAGACAAATGGTGAATTAGAAAATTAATCATCAATGAAAATTCAGTGTGTGAAACAGGGCACTAAGCCCTAAAACAAGGATGAAAAGTCTAAATGGAATCCTCCATTGGTCCCCGGTTATCAAGGCACCACTTTGAGCATTGATGAACACAGATTACCAAAAGGACAGCAATAGCAGCAAATCTAAGTGTGCACCATTGCATTGGAGTTAATGTGCTAATTGATGAGTTTCTGTTATTTTTCATTTTATACTCAGACGTTTAGAAGCACTAGTTAATTGAATATATATTCCATTAAAATTCCAAAGATTTGCCATGTACTCAAAATTCTTAATAGCAAGTTATGGATGATCATTCATTATAATCTTAAATCCAACAAGTAATTCCTCAGAGTCCAATAGAGGGATAAAGATGCAAACAAAATGGGCATGAAATAATACATGCTTAGGGTACTAAATCACGAGCTAACGCTATAGAAAAACTTGAACAAGGTTTAAATTGTGTTTAACTTATAGTTATTTAGGGCACAAAGCGCACTAAAACGCTAGAGTACCTTGGAGCATGAGGCGCAAAGCAAAAAGTACGTTCTATCGAAGTAAAGCGCATTGGACATAAATTTTAAAATTCAACATATATAAAGTGATTTATATTATAATTTAAATATTTTTCACAAAGATAGCAAATAATAAAAAAAATCATTGAAGTTCCAACAAAATTATTATCTAACTCAAGTCTTCCAAACTTTCCTTTCAAATTATATGTTATTCACTTATTCTGATTTCCAAATACCAATAGTTCAAGTCAATACAAAAATACCTTGAATGGATCAAACACAATAAGATGGAGACAAAGATGTTTAGGAATTTGAAATGTATAATTGTGCACAAAACTGAGCACAACATAGGCAACATTTAAATTATTCTTGAGTTTTGACGCCATGCTTGCAAACAAAACTAATACCAGAATATCAACACAGGAAAGACTCGAATCAATATTTAAAACCATAGCTTGCTGCGCGATTCAACAACACAAACGAGATATGAGGCTAGATAGAACTTGCTGAGTTTTGGCAAATGAGATATTACCTTGATTGAACGTCAAGTGCAATGAGGAAACTCACAAAACACCACGTTGCACTGTCGCAGATAGAACTTAAAGACTGAGGGAGATGAAAAGTCATGCATGCAAGGTTTTTTTTATCATGGGCTTTGCTAATTGGGCCTCAAAATTAGTTGGGCTTGAGTTAATTTTTATTTAACTACAAAATGGCAACCCATTTCTAGAAAGCATACCCTTTTGCGCCTCTCGGACGACTCGGGCGTAGGCAGAGACACGCGCTATAAGCGTGCTTGTTTCAAGAGCTGCGCCTGGGTAATAATAACTATGGTGAAAAATGGTGCAGCCTGTTTCGAGTGTTTAAAGTCATGTCGCCCAGGCGCAGCCAGGCGTACGCTTTTAATAACTATGGTTTAACTAATGGCTAAGAATTGGATATCCAAAGAAAATTTTAGCAGTAGAAACTGCAGAGTTTCTGAAGCAAAAAAAAATACATTCCCAACAAATATGCATTCAGTTTATGCAGGTACTCATATAATTCAAGACATTATCCATTCCGCACACAAATTTCTAGGTAGAAAAAGTGGACCAGCTAATCTAAAGGTCTACTCCGAAAGGAAAAGGATGATCGTGAAGTACAGAAGTGCCCGGGTGGTTTGGATCATAGATATTAAATGGTTATGGGGAATGGGTTCCAAGGAAAACAAAAGCCTATGGCAGTGTTTGAATTTATTTTTTCTTTTCTAGGGAATTACTTGGGATTGTGAGACATAAACTGGGAATTGTTTAAAAGGATAAATTTTTGTTGTGCCGGTCAAATCGTTAAAATGTTGTCTGATATATGTTGTTAAATATTATCTGCGTTAAAAATGAGAGAACTGCAGTACTTGAAAATTTAAAAATAGTATATTTGGTTACAATAAAATAAAATCATAGAATATTATTCAAAATTAATAAAACTAAAAATGGAATCATGATTATGTTGGAAAGTGTAAAAAAGGGCTAAAAAGTTTTTCTAGAAAAAAGAATGCAAAAATGGGTTAAAACGTGTGCCTTCATTTGGGGGGGGGGGGGAGAATTCTTTTAAAAGATTAAATTTACAATTGAATCTCTTGCATTTTTCCAATCTTGGAGTACACGGATGAAACAATGAAAATTTGTTGATACAAACAACGAAAACAACGAGGATGTCATATGAGTGATTCAGCGAGCATAAAACTGCAGCCAATTTCAAAACAGATCTATATGCAAGAATGGTTGTCTAGACACATGGGAATTATATGATGTACAGTGGAAAGGATTCTATTAAGTTAAGTGATGTGATGCGTACTTTTTGAAACAAGATCTCATCAACAATTGCAAAATACTTCTAAGATAAGATGAGTATCCATAAATACAACCATTGACAGGTTTGGAGTATCAAGAGCGGACACTGTAGCCGTCAAAGTTCCAAAGCACTATGGGAGGAAAATGATAACTTTTAGAGGTGAGCAAAAACAAAACCGAACCAGAAAACCAAACCAAAACCACTGGTTTGGTTTTTTTATCCCTCAAAATTTTCAAGACGAAAGTTACGGTCATGGAAAAAAGAAATTCCCATGTCCTTGCCACTTCTCACTTCCCACCCAGCAACTATCCAACGATCGGAAAACACACAACCATCCGACCTAAACCTACAATTTCTAGGGTATAAATCTCGACCCTTGTTTATTTTTGTTTTATTGTCCTGTTGTCATAGTTTTTATTCCATTCATTTAATGGTTTCTTTTCTTATTACTTGTATATTTTAAAGTTTTAAGATTAAGATTTAGATTTAAGATTTAAGATTTAAGAATTAAGATTTGAGATGTACGGAAGGTTTAGTGGAGCCCAAAACTCCATGTGATTAGTTTGGGATCTGTGATTAAGAGATAGTTGTTAAGTTTATTGTAATATCAATTAGTCAGCATATTTTCATTTCAATTAAACCATTGGGTTTTGTTTCATTGTATTAGATGGCTGAGACTACTCCAAACGAACATGTTGCACACAAAGATACGCTATCGGAGAGAGTGGAATTACAATTGATGAATCTCCTTCCATTCTACAATTTTCATCAACAGGTAAACGAAAACCTACGATACAACATTCAAGAGTTTGGGATCACTTTACTGAAATTATTGGATTTGATACCAACTTTCCTCGGACTTGTTGTGATTATTGTTGTGCAACATATGCATATAAGAAAAAAATTGGTACTTCAAGTATGTGGACTCATTTGAATAACCAGTGTAAAATGTACCCCATGAGAAGTAAGACACCAGACGAAAAATTCTATCTTTTCAGTTAAAGCAAACGAAGATGGAGGAGATAATTTATGCTCTTCGGTCGCCTCTAGTTTTTGTGCAGAAAAGTGTAGGAAATTAGTTGCTGAGATGATTATCATTGACGAGTTGTCATTTCGATTTGTTGAGGGCAATGGATTTCGAAAATTACGTAACGTGTTGCAACCAAGGTTTTCTGTTCCATTTCTCTTCATTGTTGCTAGAGATTGTGTTGAGATATTTTTGAATGAAAAGAACAAATGGCAAACCATTGAATGTCAATGAATCTATTGTTATCAAGGACTGAAATAGAATGAACATCGGAGATATATGTCTCAACTTTTTTGAAGCGTATGTTTTTTGTTTATTTCTTAAGCTATAGTGTTGAACTTATTCATTTTGAGAATTTATATTTTTGATGCAAAATTTGTGATGCCATTATAACACATTACAATAAATGATTTAATATACGTATGCATATTGATATTTATCTAGTCATAATTATAATAGCTAGTTTAGAAAATTTAAAATTATGTTCAAGAATAATCAAAATATTTTATTTTAAAAAAAACAAAATCGATCATCCAAATCAAACCGAAACCTAGGTTTGGTTTTAATTAATAACGGCTTGATTTGGTTTAGTTTACAACTTCACATTTGGTTTGAGTTTTTATCATAAACCAAACCAATCTGATTTTGCTCACCCCTAATAACTTTGACATTCAATTTTTAATGCAATCTAGAAAGATGCCCACATCTACCATATGACCTAAACATACAAGCCTCAGTCATCAAATTCAAAACCAATTCTCATTTAATTCCTTTTTAGTCTATCAGCTACATATACGCCTAAGTTATCAGCATAATGACACCTACAAGCCGCAACACGTGAACTGAAGAAAATCTATTGACAAAAGTACATTCAATTACCCAAGACAACTGTTTAAGACTGGAAATATCTGACATGTAAAATTAGGACAAAAAGAGCATCATAACACTGGATGAAGAACATGATGTGGAACAGATACTAAATCCAGACATTGAGGAGAAGAGAAGTACCTTGAAGGTAGCTCCTTCATAGATTTGATAGCCTCATAAGATTCAGAAAGAGGTTGACTTTCATCATTTTCAGGCCCACCATTTTGGCTCTTATCTAAATTGAAGTTAGCATCAAAACTTCCAAAACGAAACCAGAGTTTTTCAGTTTCAGGAACATGTAGGTGGTTGGGTATAATAACATGTTGAACATCTGAAATGTGTGAATCCTCTAACTTCTTCTGTAGTTCCAGAGTAGCTTCTTTCGAACCAAGGGCGATAGGCATAGGCTGTGATTCAGGATAATTTTTAGAAACCTCAGATACAACAGTGGTGGCAGAAACCTGACCTATACTGGAAGAACTTGTTGACTTTGGTTTCCACTCTTTGCCAGCGCCCACTGAGAAACCACACAGGAACACCATTTAAATACTAGACATGCAATCTGTAACTATGCCCAATAAATTTGTGGATGCAACCCTTCAAGTATACAATTTTATGGAGGCATTTGGTTGGGCTTATCATTTAAAAAAAAATTAAAGCGGAAAATTAAAGCGGTTATTGAAAGAGTTTATAATTCGCTTGCTAAGAAGATTTGAAAACGGAGATAATATTTTGCTACTTCAATGAGCAATGTCGGATTCATGGATGCGCTAGATATTTTCAAATTCAAAAGTTTATTCTTCGTGTGAATAAATTTAGGAATTGACATCATGCCAGTAATTGATTTTGAAAGGAATGAAAGTTTATTTAGAAGATGACGAAAATGAACACTGCTCGTACTTCGAGCATCATAAATGTATGTTCAAAAAACTAGCCAAACATGGCCACAGATTCCCAACTTGGTGACTTATTTGGCTTTTGCTATTCAAACACTTGATCCTAATATTACAGAATTCAGGCAATATAGTGTGAAGGGCAACCATCCTTCCAACAGTGAAATAATAAGAGAACTAAAAAAACTTAAAAAATGCATGCAACACTCCAGATGACATTTTAGATTTTTTTAAACCATATATTATTTGATATTTTCCAAGGGAGCCAAGTCCATAAAATCTCATATCTAAAACAAAGACAGAAGTAATGTATGACTGTCAAATTTACAAACTACTGTAAGATGAATTTCTCTCAACTGCTACTCACTGGTCCTGTTGCAGGAGAGGAGCGTAACAACCCTTTTAATAAATATTAGTTGATCAAAATTCACAACCTAGGAGTACAGGAGTAAAGGAAAAACAAACCTCAGTAACAATACTTATATAAGTCAGAAAGACCAAATATGAACAATCATGATACTGTGCAATGACTATTTAGGAACTCAAAACTGTCTATTCTGTTCAACAATGCACAAAAACAGAAGCAATAATATATAAGAGAAATATTCCACAACAAATCTAATCCATAACAGAAATATTCCACAACAAATCTAATCCATGACATGTTTTTATGTATTACACAAACACTCGTACCTTTTTGTGAACCAATAATTTGAGACCTATTGTTGTAGTTAGATGCAGGTCTACTACTAACAGAAGATACACCCATAGTAGAATATCCAGTCGGCAGAAACTCTACATGCTGATTTTTTCCAACCACATGAAGCTCATTTGTTATCTTTGGCTGCAGATTGGAGCTCCCAGAACCAGAAGCAGCTATTACAATATTTCAAAATGAACAAATCCATCAGTAACTATCAATGGTATGCAATAAACGAATAATGTTTCATAAAAAATAAAAATAGGATCTCGATTAGCCTACAAGTTCCAGCAGACATGGAATTGATCTCAGTGTTAGTATCGGCGAGTACTTCGTGAGTGTGGGGACTTCCTACTTCACGGCTAATAGAGCCAACGGCAGTTGGGAGTGGTAGATCTTGAGAATGAAACAATACGGGATCAGAAGAACTGTTATAAGATCCAGCAGCAGACTGAGATGCAATAAGTGTACTGTTTTTCAAACTCAGTTTCTGTTGCTGATGGATATCCCCAATTTCTGGATTAGCCTTTCTGACAGAATCAATGGGACTTGAGATTGGCAGGGGTCCTTCCAATTTATTTATGCTAGCATTTACAGCTACTTCGGGCTGTTTAACACTTCCACATGCAGAAGCATGAATCTTATGTGGACTCTGGGTAGTGATGCTAGATGGACCATTAGAGACATCAGTTTTTGGGCTGCCAAGAATGAAGATAATAACTATAAGAAAGCAATCAGGGGAAGACCAAACATGCAAAGGTATGCATTAGAATGGATAATAGAAGAGAATTGATAATCGTAAACAAAATAACATATATAGAAACCAGAGACAACTCAGAACCACCTATCACCTTGTAACAGAAATTGCTTCATTCTTTTTCATCTCAGGTGCAGTGCCCAACGGAGCCTTGCTCATTCCTTTAATTGACAGATGATAGGTAGCAATTTCCTTCACAGCAACAGAACCTTTTCCACCATCAGCATCTGACAAGACGAAGAACACAAAACGTATGATTAAACAAGTGACAAAAAAATATGATATTAAAGAACCAGCAGCTTTAGGTTTTAGGTGAAATTTTCTAGAATATTATTTCCATTTTCTTTTTCTATTCACTTGTTGGTGAAGCAGGCATGATTGTAATTATAAAACAAAATAAAACCGATGGCTCTAAGACTGAATAGCATCCCAGTAGAATTAGACCACAAGGCCGGACATGTGACATGAAAGGCATAAACCACTCAATCTTCCTATCAAAGTGAATGGCAACTGGCCAGAAATAAATGCTCACCATGGTATGTGTATCGTGAAAAATAATTTCCTCGACTCCCTTTGTTTGCGCGTGCCTGGGTACCAGGCTTCTGCCTCAACTCCGTAGGCTCCCTATTCGGATTCTGAAGAAAAGTAAATGATACGTAACAAAACCATTGCCAGCTTGATAGAGAAGTTGAAGTGAAACTTTAACATAATGGAAAAAGTGAGCTAGAAAACTTTTAGAAGTTATGAAACCATTAATGCAGTCAGTATGACTGATCTATGGAGAAAGAATCATGGCAGATGCAATAAAATAGAAATTAGCCCAATGCTTACCATCCTAATACATAAAGTAAACACATTTTTATTTTTATTTTTAACAATGTTGTAAATGGCGGGAGACGGTGGCAGACCGCCTAGGCGGTTGAATTTTTTTAGCAATTTTTTATAGGTAATTATATATAAAATCATGAGATGTAATTACAAATAATCATCATTTTTTATGTAATATATGTAATTACATAATGTTTATGTATAAAAATAAAAAAAGCTTCATACAATCTACACAAAGTGCAAATAAATATATAAATGCAAATTAACAAGATAATTAAGGTGGTCGTTGATGGCGGGGGCGGCGGGAGGCGGTTTAAGTCAAGTGGTGGATAATGGTGGAGGACACTTGAAACCAAAATTAAATACAAAACAATGAGAGGTGTTTTTATTATATCTAGGGTTTTTTAAATTGATTGACTTTGACTGGTTTTTAAATTTATTTGACTTTCACGGTTGACTAGAATTTTAAAATCATTGACTGTCTCGGCCGCCTCCATTGCCTACACCGCTTGCTCACCCGCCTCGCCCGTTAGACAGCCTTGGACCGCCTATAGAGACCTCCTTAGACAAAGACGGGGCAGTCGAGACAGCCGCCTGGACCGCCATTTAGAACACTAATTTATAATGAAGCATTTGTTTTGTTTCGATGTCTCCAACTTTTTCTAGCAGAGTGAGACAAAGGTGTTAGGAAATTAAATTATGTAACTTAAGGGCGCCACTTTCCAACTAAATTAAAATGTAACTATGCCAAGCAAGGCAAAAATTAAACAGATACAACAATATAAACAGAAGATTCACCGATTATGTATAGATCATGGATAGGTACTTGAATTTGAACATGAACTCAGAATAAGTTAAAGAGTAAGAAATCTTAGATTTATTCTTCAACAACCTTTTTGAATAGATCAAATCAAAAGGAGCCAATTATCAGTTTTAGCTACAGAGTGCAATATAAAAGAGAACATCTTTGAATAGATTGATTTTTTTCTAATTAGAAAATTGAATGCGTAAAAAGAGTATCAATCCATTAGATGAAGATGAAGTATATAGAGGATATGCAAATATTTAGCTGAATACAGCTAATATAGCTAACCAAGCAATAAAAACGAAGTCACATTCAATCTTTAATAATCAGTTTCATGTACACTTAGCCTTTACGACTTTAATTTGATTCTTCTTTTTCTCCAAAATTTGGACATAAAAAATTCGCTAAAGATGGAGTTTGATGCATAAAAGAAACTCTACCAAGTCTGAACAAATTCAGAATTCGGAGACTTGGGAAAATTATTTGACAAAGGTACACTTGAAAGGGTAGAAGCAATCAATACCTCTTTTCTCCTATCACGTTTTCTTTTCACCTCGTGGAACGTATCTGTCAACGAATACGATATCATCATGAGCATGAAAACACTCATTAGCACGAATATGAAAACATGCAGCAGCACGCTTTGGAAAATAATCCACAAGAATAGTAAAATGGCCTAAATATGAGCTCTACTAGATATGCAGAGTATATTCAGATTTCTCTGAAACCACAATTTCATAAGCATTAACACAAATGAACTCAGAAGAAAATAACAAATAAATGACTTTCAAATTTAAGTTAAATGAGTAATGTTATCAGAACATGCATCATGGAAAATCTACACAGATTATTATAGCCACAAGACTCCGCTCTGCTTATCAAATAAGGAATCACGGAAGTAATGTTAAAATCAGTCTGATGACTCTGACCATATAACACAGGTAGCAGAAAAGGAGTGCCTTTGTCTTGCCACCTGAGGTTCTAGGACTTTGTACATCAAGACTCAAATTCCAGGATAAGAACACTTCAAGAGAACATCATGAGCCTTGATCTCACTTGACTGGAGCTGGACTGCGTTTATAACTTAAACAGTTTACCTCACAGGGCCAAAAAAACTCATAAACCTGAGAAATATCTGATATTTAAACCAGCGTGAACCAAAGGACTGAAGCTTCACCCATCCAGTAAAAACAAAACAAAAAAACAAAAAAAACAAGTTGCACCGCTGAAAAATGGAAAATGACAGCTTTTTGAGCGTAAAAGAACTAAATATTACTGGTCTCCATAATGAAGAGCTTATTTAGTAGTGCGAGGGAAAGAACCCGCATCCAGTGTCTAAAACCATCATG
This sequence comes from Primulina huaijiensis, assembly GCF_012295235.1. NCBI lineage: Eukaryota > Viridiplantae > Streptophyta > Magnoliopsida > Lamiales > Gesneriaceae > Primulina > Primulina huaijiensis. Next base: position 12,137,445 of record NC_133316.1, on the reverse strand, counting down.
AATTTTTCAGTCCATGTTTTATTCTCTGACACCCATACAAAATCTACAACATGCACACAGAAAAGAAAAACAGAAACGTGAAGACATTCATAATCACGGACAAAAGCGGTAAGGAAACAGCAGATCAACAATTAAAGTAGTCTTTCTCATTGCCGCCACGGATCAAAAGCAGAACCCAGATCAAACACAATGTTACTAAACAAATAGAGCTAAGAAGAGAAGGAATTAAATAGGAAGTGACCGAGAAGCAGGAGTTTCTGCGTAGTCTCGTTGGGATCCATGGAGCATTCCTTGAGCACAGCATAAATCTCATCTTCGGTGTGATTCTGCCCAGTAATATCCTTTATATTCTCGATCATCTCCTTAACACTGCTAGGAATCGAAACCCTAATAGCTCCCTTAACCCCACTGCTCATCTTCTTCTCCTCCATCCTCAATCCACCAAAAACTCAGTAAATCAATACAAATATATATATGTTAATACATATATAAATATATATATATATATATATAATGATTGAAGAATTGTGTTTAAAATCAATAATCAATGCAATAATAATGCAAGATTCTGTATGTATAGAGAGAGAAAGATGACGAGGGGAAGAGAGAGAGCGACTGTGATTGTATTTGTGTATATATTTTGGGGACAGAGAAGACTGACGGAAAAGAAAAGGGTTTTTGTAATTTCATAGGATCTGTATGTATATGTATGTATGTATGTACGTACCTACCTATGCTTTTTTATTATTATTGCAAACAGGACTCGAACCTTTTAGTATAGGGTGAGATCAATGTCGGAGTGGCCACGGGTCGGGTTTTCGGGTTCGGGTATCCGAAATTTCTGTTACCCAACAAAAAATTTTACTACCCGACACCAACCTGATAATGTCGGGTACTCAACTATCGGGTACTCGAAATGATCGGGTATTTTCTGTTAGGTACCTGGGAAAAAAAATTTATTTTTTTTATTTTTTTAAAAAATATATATATTTTTCACATTTCACAAAAAATCACGTCATTATATCGAGTTATGACTAGTCATTATATAATATTATAACTAGTAAATTAAAAAAAACACATGTAGTTTTCACATTTCACAAAATATCATGTCATTTTATCATTTTATGATTAGTCATTTGTCATTATATCGGGTTGTGACTAGCCAGAAAAAGTACATGTATTTTTTAAATGAATACACAGATAGACCCATAATTTTTATTTTTTTAAAAAAAATTTCGGGTACCCGATACCCGATCGGGTATTGGTAAAATTGTAACGACTTCGATTTTTTTTCTAATCTTAAATCATAAATTCTAAATTTCTAAATAAAATAATTTAACATAATCATGGATCATAATAATTTAACAGTTGAAATTTCAAGTTCATAATATAAAATCCTAAAGTATCGACTAACCAAAAATTCCTAAATTAACCTTTGAAAAGATCAACTAATAATAAAAATAAAGTATAAAAATATCTCTAAATAAAATCCTTAACATAAATCTTTAAATCATAAATCTATCTAGCTAGTGCGGAAACATAAAGGCTCTCGGGTGTGCACTGCTGCACTCGATCGAATCAATCTGTAACGCCCCGAAAATTTAAAAGTCCACGCAAACCACATGCTCGAGTTATTAAATTCCTTTTTATTTTAAATTAAATGTTTTAATTGCATAAATTAATTATGTCGTGCATATTTGCATGTTTAAAATATATTTTTCTACATGGTTGCATTAAAATGTATTTTTAAAGGATATTCGAGTTGCGATCGAAGAACGGATACCGAGGGCTGAAAAACGTAAAAAAAAATTATTAAATAATTATTTTTAATTATTTAAAATAAAAGTGTTGCTTTTTCATATTTTTGAAAATATGGGGTTTTGAGATGATTTTATACGTCGGGACATAAATTTTATCGGTGTTGGTTTTTTCAAGAAAAATACGAGCTTTTTGGCAACCCGGCTAATAAATTCACAAATTTATTTTTACCAAAACTTTGTTGATATTTTATTTAAATCTTAATTAGACTAATGAGCTTAATTTAATGGCTTAATAGGCCTAAGCCTTGTTAGTAAATTAATTAGCTATTTTTATTAATATAAAACACTTAAAACCCTACACCATGCAACCATAAACTCTCGGCCACACTTTTGTAATTCAGAAAACTCTTCCCTACTCTCTCCAACCCCCACGGCACACACACTCACAATTTTAGAAGAAAATTCGAAGGATTCAAGGAGCAGATAGCCAAGGTTGCGTCCCATTCTTCGTCGTCAACAGATTTTCGTGCGTATATAACGCAAAGGCACGCCATATTATCCTCTTAGTCATTCATCTCACCATAGTATTTATTTAAATGTGTTTTGCATGAAAAACAAGTGACATGTTATTTATTTTCGTTTTTCTTGATCATGGAATTTTTAAAGCTTGGGTTTTGTTTCAAATTCATGTTTAATATGTTAAAAAGGGGCTGCCATTATTTAGGTCTTGATCGCATATTGTTTTACATGGGTTTGAAGGCCTAGAAACACACATAATCACAGCAAACAAGAAACATGCAAGTTGGTAACATTTTTCTATCATAGAGTTGAGGGGGGCTCGGTTGTATGGGATGGAAGGCAATTCTTGGGGTTGGTGGGGACTAGAACCGAGCTAAGACCATAGGTGAGGCAGGAGAGTCCAAGCCATGCTAGGACGCGAGCTTAGATGGCTGGGAGGAGTCCCATCCATCGAGGACTCCTACCCGAGAAAGGAATCAGATGTGCGCAGGGTTCAACGCTTGCGTAGGCTAAGGGGCTCGGTCTGTGGTCTTCGGGCTGGGCTAGGGTGCGACCTTATGGTCCTAAGAGAGTGCTTAAGGGTTGGGACAGGGGCTGGTATGGGTTGGTTTAGGCAGGGTCGAGAAAACACATGACAGCGTGAGGGGAGCTCCTACGCGAGGCTGCTCTTTGGTTCAGTTAGGTGGCTGCTCGCGTTCAGGGGCTCGGGGCTGGTTGGTCAGGGTCTGGGCGAGGTCCAGGGGTGGTCAGGGTCACCTGGGCTCGGGTGTGGCTCGACTGGAGGTGACCTAGGTTGACTAGGAAATTACTAGCGTGAGTTAGAAAGGGGTGCAGTTTTTGGTCTCAGTTTCAGAAGTGTCTTGGGCGTCCAGGGCTGGGCTTGCACAGTAGGGTCCCTAGATGGGTTGGCTAGGTTTTGGCTCAAGGTGGCTCGGGCGTGGCTCAAGTAAATTGGGAGATGGCTTGGTGGGTCCGTTAGTGTGTCAAAAAAAAAATATTAAAGCTAAAATTGAATCCATGGGTCCACGGGCGTGGCTCATGACTTGGAAGGGTAGAATAAATACTAAAAAGGTTATGTTAAAAATTTGGGATCAAAATAACGAGTTTTGGATTTATTCGAAATTTAATTGCCGCACGAAACGTCAATTAACGAGTTAATTGAAAAGCATAGTTTTAAGCTTTATAAAATTATGAAAAATTATGTTTAAGCTTAAATAATTATTATATGTCTAAGTTTTTAATTCGGGAATTTTATATTATGTTTTGGGTTAATTCGGGATTAAAACGCATTAATACGTCACATTTAAAGATTAATTTAAAAGTCATCGATTTAAGCCAAATAAAATAATGGGAAAATTCATGTAAGCTGAAATAATTATTTGGGACATGTTAGAGTCAACGAAATTCAGAAAATGTAAAAAACGGGAAATTTTACGTCTACGGGTAAAACGGTCTTTTTACACCTAGAAATTAGTAAACGTCATGGCAGTGCCCTAAATGCTATTTTTATCATATTATGGTTATTTTTAAATGTATATGAGATGTTCATGATTTAATTATAATTTTTAAATGTCCATTGGATTTTTATGATTTAAAGAAGACATTTAAAATACATGTTGCATGCTTGGTTTCAAATAGGAAAAAAAAAGTAAAGGCTATTCGTGATTTTTCTAAAGTAATGAGCATGAAAAATGTTGAAGTAAGTGAATTGATTGTGACTAATTCGTTAATGGTGGGGATATCGTGAGGGTTATGGTCCCAGTGGGAGCCCGACGATCGTGTTTCCATCATTGCGAATATGTGGTAACGGTTATGTGGTAACTGATTTGTGGCAACAGTAAGAATGTGAATGTCGTGAGGGGAAAAGGCCCAGAGGGAGCCCATTTATGGGAAAAGGCCCAGAGGGAACCCCGACGATCGTTTTTCTATTCGAATCATGATAGGCTAAGGCTCAGTTGACCGGTGAGAGTGTTGCCGATGTCCCCGCCGCCCAGTACTGTGGTTACATGTAGATGGATCCATCGACTCTTATGATCATGATCAGGAAAGTCACAATTAACGATCTGAATTCAACAAAGGAAAAGGAAAGGGGAAAAGAGAAAAGGAAAATGTTTATGATCATGTTAAAATGTTTTTATGTCATGATAAGGAAAATTGAAAAAGATTAAGATTTATTTATGCATGTCATGAAATGTTATTTTTACCTAAAATTTTTTTCACTGTTGCATGTGGTTTTATATGTATTATTTGTTATAAAGATTATGGTGTGTTGAGTCTTTAGACTCACTAGGTGTGATGGATGCAGGTGAGTTTGAGGGAGGTCTTGACGGATGAACTGACAGGACTGAAGGTGCACACAACCCGAGGACCAGCGCTTCTACTCATTTCCGCACTTATGACTTATGAATCATGATTTATAATTAAAGATTTTAAGACTAGTAATTTATGCTTTTTGAGAGATTTTTGAGAGGTTTAATATGAGCTATTCTTTTCAAATTATTGCTTTTTAGGTTTGGTAAAACAAATTGACGATTTCATTTCTATGACTATTTCGTTGAGTTCTGAAAAAGGCTAGTTGGTTGATGTTTCATTTTAAAAGGTAAAATATTTTATAAAAATATTTTCATGGGATGGACGAAATTTAGGGAAAAAAAATTTCTAGTACTTTTAAAACAATAAAAAGGGCAGGACGTTTCACAATCGTCACCGCCTCCAAAAATCATCAAATCCTGCATCATACAAACCTAGTGAGTCTAAAGACTCAACACGTTCTAAACATAGATAAAAAAATAATACATATACATCCACATGCATTTAAAAATCATATTTTAATTTAAAATAATCTTTTGAACATAAATAAACCATTAAAAATCATTTGAGCGTAAATAAATCATAAATAGTAAAATCATTTTAAAATAACTTTAAGCATAAATAAATCTTAAAAAAATCATTTAAAAATAGCTTTAATCATTATCATAAATCATATATCATAAAATCATTAAAATCGTAAAGCTTTCAATCATATATCATTTTGGGTGAAGTTTGATCCTTGAAAGTGACTAGCTTTTATCCTTTGGTCGACTGCAGTCTTAGCTCCACATGGTCCATAGGGATGGATACTAGGCTCCACTATGGAAATACGATCGTCGGGATCCTTCGGGGGCCTTTTCCCATAGACGGGGTCCCTCTGGGCCTTGGCCCGTAAATGGGGTCCCTCTGGGGCCTTGGCCCGAATATGGGTTCCCTCTGGGGCCTTGGCCCTCACGTCATCTCCACAAAAGCATATATCATATCATTTGTCACAGTCACTTCACATCCCTCAAAATATTTTCTTTTTCTTTTAAAAATCATAAAATAAGACAGCTTTCCAAAAATAGCATTTTAAACAGTATACATTGCACAACTTTACCATAAATCGTAAAAATACATTTTATCATCAAAATAATCATTTTAAATCATATAATATCATTTAACACGCGTTATGTTCCTTCGGGACGCTGCGAAGCGTTTTCGTATTTTCCTAAGTGTAAAAATACTGTTTTGCCCCTGGACGTAAAAATTCTCGATTTTATCTTTTTCTTACTTTTAATGACATGGGATTATTCTAAATAATTATTTAAGCTTAAATATAATTTTTCATAATTTTAGGAAGCATAAAACTAGGCTTTTCAATTAATTCTTTAATTAGCGTTTCATGCGGCGATAAAATCCCGGATAAATCCAAAACTCAATATTTTGATCCCAAATTTTAAAAATAATATTTTTAGTATTTATTCTACACTTCCAAGTCATGAGCCACGCCCGTGGACCCATGGATTCAATTTTTGATCTTTAATTTTTGAAATTGACACATATAAGGACACACCGAGCCATCTCCTAAAATACTCGAGCCACGGCCGAGCCACATCAAACCAAACCCAAGCCAAACCACCTAGGCACCCTACTGACCAAGCTCAGCCCCTAAAACCAGCCCCTAAGTCGATCAAACTCTCCTGGAAAGAAGACCAATTTCTGCACGTGTGTGAGGGTGAGACTCCTTGCATCTCTAGGACTCCTAACCCAACTAGGACTCTTCCAGCTGTTAAACCATCGACCCCTCTCGACCCTTACTGACCCTAGACCATGCCCAGCCTCATCCCAGACCAGTCCTTTGTTAGAGTAGGTGCACGTCTAGCCAAGTGTTGGCCGAGTGCTCACATTGAAACACTATGTATAAACAGTATTTATTTTAATAATATTTGAAATTATTGTTTTGGCACTTCTTTATCTGTATACACATGCTAGTTGCATAGATAAAGTCCTTGAATATACAAATAGTAGAAAGAATATGAGATGCTCATATGATGAGTATCTTGAACCTCATATTTGGAATACTGTATATTCTAAACAGTTACTATTCGATTCAACCGCTGCTAAGAAGGATATAAGCCGCTCGAATTCGAGACTAGTATCTGCGATGTGAGTACCATGTTTCATTGTTATGAGACATTGTGATGTCCGAACATGCAGATAGGTGCTCCTTATAGAGTGCACTGAACAACCCTCCATAAAGGACTTTCCAAGTGGTTCTCACTTATCGAGTGGAAACGTCCTAGTTTATGGTTGTACACCATTAGCCCTTATAACGCGGGACAACATTGAGACTCTATGTGCTAGCATTGCACTTTGACTTGTTTACCGACTCTCATGGGGTCATCAGGTGGCAAGGTTGTGTGCTTTTTCGAAACATATAGGAGTCGATACATTGTAGTCGGGGATTCACCACTTACCTTCAGGTATGGATATCCTATGTGTATGTAGTATGAAATCTCTGATCAGATTGTTGGTGGTAATTATGAAAGGGGTTTCATAGATTACACAATCGATGCAACTACGACATGACACATAGTATCGATTCATTGACAACTCTCGATATACCAATGGTTGTCGAATCGGTCGGGATATATGAGTTGAAAGGACCGTACTGTACGCTAACCATAATTGAATGGTTCTTGCAGGCACTATCATTTGATACTTAGGGAATCATGTAAGCGATGCTGCTAGGCGTTTGACATGATTGGTTGGGTACTATCATACTTGAGTTCTGACGTTCTTATTATCAAGGAGTTGATAAGTAAGAATAGAGCAATTGGGGTATGCTCATATAAGGACATGTTTAGTCCCGAATCACATTGAGATGTGAACCCACGGCTAGTTGTATCAATAAACCATTGAGGGTCACACAAGTGCTAACTTTCTAGATCCCGTTGAGAAGTAAAAATAGTTCAATGTGTTGAACGGCTTATAAAGGAGTTTATAAGCATAAATAAAAATAGAAGTATGACTTCTATAAGGATAATCTAACTTTTAATTTGAGGAAGTGTTCCTAAATTAAAAGTTGGCCAAAAAAATAATGTATTTGAAAATTGTGATTTTCATAAACATTATTATGGACTTAATTAAATTAATTCAAGAGTTGAATTAATTAAATACTAGTGGACCAAGTAGAGTCCAAATAATTAAATTAATTCAAGTGTTGAATTAATTAAACAACATTGGGCCATGTAGAGCTCAATTAGAAATAATTATTAAACTAGTGGGCTTGAGTAAAATCAAGTAAAGTTTAAATGGTCTCAAATGTGTTTGAGACATTTAAATAAAATTCCATGGGCCTTGTAATTGTTACAAGCCCAAGTAGAAAGCATGCAAGGGAGGTGAAGAGTTGAAGGCTACTTTTTCAATATCTAAGTGAAACGTCCTGCCCTTTTTATTGCTTTAAAAGTACTTGNGGAGATGCAACATTTCTATGCCAACTCACCCTTTTGAATCATTCTTTGTTATTTTAACATGCCACCCTTTTTAATTATTAACCACCCTTAATTAAATAATTAATAAACATAATCCTAGTCTAGGTTGGCATGAGTATTCGGCCACCTCACCCCAACAAGCACCAACAAATCATTTGATATCAAACAAGAATTCAAAATTCAAAAAAGAGTAGACTTGGTCTTGCATTTTNTGTAGAACCCGTAACTTAGACTACGTATAAGTCATGCATAATTCTAGTATTTAAATTAAAATGATTTTTATTGCATGAGTTTCTAAATTTGATTATTTTACGTAGTAGTTTAAATTTTTATCATTTCAGTTATTTCAGTGAGGCCGGACTGGAGTTAGAGTTTAGAGATAAAATTTTAGATTCAAGAAACTTTTCCAGAATTTAATTTAGCAAGCAAGTAAGTTAATTTAAGTTATTAAGGAGGTTTGAGGATTTATTTAAGTTATTTGAGGTGAGTAGAAAATAAATTCATTTAAGTTCTTAATTATGGGATTAGTTCACTAAATTAATTAAAGGATAGGTAAGGCTTTTAAGGGTTATAAATCTAGTTAATAATTAACATTTCCCCTCCACTTATTTGTTGAAATTCGGCCACCCCTTGGAGATGCAACATTTCTATGCCAACTCACCCTTTTGAATCATTCTTTGTTATTTTAACATGCCACCCTTTTTAATTATTAACCACCCTTAATTAAATAATTAATAAACATAATCCTAGTCTAGGTTGGCATGAGTATTCGGCCACCTCACCCCAACAAGCACCAACAAATCATTTGATATCAAACAAGAATTCAAAATTCAAAAAAGAGTAGACTTGGTCTTGCATTTTTCCCTATATTTTGCACCTATCTCCCTCATTCCCCTAACCACCATTTCTTCCCCTCCCCATCACCGAAATCTGAGAGAAATTAAGAGCTAAAAGTCGTGAGGTCCTAGGGGAAAAACAAGAGAAAAAAATCGAGTGAAGAACAAGGTAGCAAGAACACTCCACCTCCTCCGCGCTGTATCGTCTCGTTCTTTCGTTTTCTATCAAAACAAAACCAGGCATGCATATATTCTTCCTTGACTCTTCAATCAAGTCCTATTATCAATTATTTTTCATTACATGATCATCATTTCCCATGTCAAAAAACCGAAAATACATCAAAGAAATTTTCAGAAAAATGGCATGCAGATTTTTCGGTTTTCATGATGCTTCACGGGTTGGATAGTTTTCATTGTTGCAGGTATTGGTTCGACTTCCAGGCTCCCAA
>NC_133316.1:12124526-12127995 GCF_012295235.1 Primulina huaijiensis | reverse complement strand
TCTTTAAGATTAACTGATGCATTATGGGCATATAGAACTGTATTTTAGACATCATTAGGGATGTCACCATATAGGTTAGTTTTTGGTAAACATTGTCATTTACCGGTTGAACTTGAACATAAAGCTTATTAGGCAATTAAAGCATTTAATATTAATTTAGATGATGATTATGGCCATATAGAACTATATTTAAGACATCATTAGGGATGTCACCATATAGGTTAGTTTTTGGTAAACATTGTCATTTACCGGTTGAACTTGAACATAAAGCTTATTGGGCAATTAAAGCATTTAATATTAATTTAGATGATGCATCTAAATTAAGAAAATTGCAATTAAATGAACTAGAAAAATTAAGAAATGATGCATATGAAAATTCAAAGATTTATAAAGATAAAACTAAAGCCTTTCATGATAAAAATATTATGAGAAAGTCATTTGAAATTGGACAAAAAGTTTTACTTTATAATTCTCGTTTGCATTTATTTCCAGGAAAACTAAGATCGAGATGGTCAGGACCATTTATAGTTAAATTTGTTTATCCTCATGGTGCTGTTGATATTGAAAATCCTAAAAATAAGGACGTGTTTAAAGTTAATGGGCAAAGACTTAAGTCTTTTATAGAAAATGAAATTCTTAATGACGATTTTATGCCTTTATATGATCCACAATAGTTGTTTGATATTTTCATTTTGTTTTTGCAGATTCTAGTTCATTTCCCGGTTAAGTGGCGGATAACGGTACTCCGTGACTATCTAAGTCGGTTTTTTCAGTTTTCCTAAAATAATTGAAATATATAATAATAATATGGATGCTTGTATTGTGAATCTTCGTAAATATTTTGCTTGTTTACCTGATAATGCGTTGAAAAAAATTTATAAAGGTAGATGTGAGCGACTAAGGTTGATGATGTCATATGGCATACCGAATGATATCCGGTTGATAATTGAAGAAAAAGTCCGATTGGTTGGGGAAGCAAGTGAAATAATAATAAGACATATGCCAGGATTTGGTAAAAGTACATATGCCAAGAAACGAAGAGCTAAACGTATAGGTGGATGTCATAAATGTGCAAGGTGGACTTGTAAAGGGAAATGCAAAAATGTTGGAATGACATCCATGAATAGAGAAGATAAAATTTTATTCATTAAGAATGGTCTGAGTAAAGAGCCTTTGGATAATTTTCTAGAGGTTCTTGATACACATTCTAGTGGGTACGTGCAAAATGAACTTCTTAAACTATGGTGGTAATTTCAACATGAGGAATATCAATATGGACGGTGGAATCAGCCTTATAAAGATCCTACTGTAGTAACGCATATCTGTTTAGATAAGTAAATATATATATACAATTTCGTCTCGAGAATCTGACGTTAAAAGACCCTGTTTCCCAATTTATAAGAAAATTGGATGGGAAGCATATCCTCGACTCATAGAAGGCGTTGAAGCCGTTACTGAACGTAAAATCAGAGGAAGATGTGAGCCACAATCACAACTACGCTGTATATATGTGTTTTAATTTATGTCATTTTTATTTTCTTTTAATAATAATAATTTCCTGTTCAAATATTGACTTTTGGCATGTTACGCTTATAAATTCATATGCTGTGATTTAACAATTGCAGAAAACATATTTCTCAACATGTCGACGTCCACGGTAAGTAAAATCAAAAATATTTGTGTATTTTGTGGATCTAGTGCAGGAAAAGATTCAATTTATGAAGAGGCAGCAGAAAAGCTTGGAATAACACTTGCTAAAAAAAAGATTCATTTGGTATATGGTGGTGGTGAAGTTGGTCTCATGGGAAAAGTTGCAAAAGCTGCGCATGCAGGTGGAAGTGAAGTCTTAGGCATTATTCCGACTACCTTAGCCAGTCTTACTGGACCAACAATAGGAGAAGAAATGAAAGTGGACAACGTGTATGAACGAATTACTCAAATGATTGAACATTCAGATGCTTTCATTGCTTTGCCAGGAGGTTTCGGTACTTTGGAAGAAATATTTCATACTGTTTGTTGGGCACAATTAAATATCCACAATAAGCCAATTGGTTTGTTAAATGTTAACAATTATTATGATAAACTGCTATCGTTTCTTGATGATGTTGTGGAACAGGGATTTATTTCATTAGCTTCGCGAAGGATGTTAGTTTCTGCTACAAGTGAAGGTGAACTTATTGATTTACTGCAAGGATTTAGTCATGAACCAGATCCATTCTTATCTCAACTTAATTGGCCAACATCCAAGAGTAAGAAAAGAAAATTCATGTGATGCTGAACTTGTGATTCAACGGTATGTTTTAATATTTTGTTTTCTCTTTAAGGTATGAAAAATCTCCTCTTCTTCTTCTCCTCTTAGTTTGTTTTTATAAAAAAATAAAAAAAATATATTCATATATATAGTAATAATAATAATTATAATTTTTAGTTCAATGACGAGTAAGGTGTCAGTAAAATGCACCTGAGACGCATTAGTTAATAATTATTGGAAAATCACAATACACTAGATTTTAATATTCATTATATTCAAATTACAGATTAAAAGAAAAATTAGTTTTTCATATACCAATTTATATATATATATTTTTGATCAGTTAATATAAAATGTATAATAGATGTGTTTATTTATATATATATATATAATTGTGTGTATTCAAATAAAATAATTTCTAAACTTTTTATGATAATATAGTTAAAAGATATGGTTTGTATGGTTGTTAACATGTATAATTGAAAGAATTCTTTTTGTTAAAGTATAATATATACTCACACATCTTTTGTGAGTAAGTGGTGAGAAATGAGAAAACAATTAATAAACTTTTATTGATTATTAAAAAATGGTTAATTACAATAATATAACTCCCCTATAAAAAAATATTGATTATAAAAAAAATAGAAGATAAATAACGGACTACAAAGTTTTTTGTTCATTGTAATTGTTTTTTTAGATTTGATTGATATACTATAAATGTGTTCTAAAAAAAATAAAAAAATCCATCAATCATTATGTTTTTTTTAAAAAAAAGATTTGTTTGTGTTAGATAAGTTTCAAAGGTAGTCGAATGTATCCATTATATAAATGTTTATATATGTAGACATTTATGGTAGAATGTTTGGAAAAAAAAAATTATGTCGTTGTAAAACTTTGCAGTCACGTTAATTAAAAAAAAAGAAAAAGAAACAAAAAAAAAAGAGAGAAAAAAAGGGATTTTATTCTTTGTAAATTTTCATATTTTGTTTTCAATATTAGTTTATTTAATTGTCTGCTTTACTAATGAGCCTTTTTCAATGAGAGTTAATAATCATTCCAACTCTATGAGTGTAAATCAGCTATCTATTAAATATTTTGACCTGAAAGAATATGGAGTTAAGGCTTTTAAAAAAAAATTCTCGATATTATACATGTTATGGTGGGTGGTGTGAATTATCTTTTTGACTATATTATCATAAAAAAATTTAGAAATTAAAA
>NC_133316.1:12111585-12123399 GCF_012295235.1 Primulina huaijiensis | reverse complement strand
GCCAAATTCATCTACAAACAATTCCCCACATGTTTGCTGTTTTGACATGAGTCAAATTCGGTGACTAAAGTCGTGGAACAAAGCATTGAAAGAAGGGGCATGGAATTGAAGTTGGAGGAGACAAAGACTACTATTACAACTACATTGCATTAATAGAATTTTTGACCCTTTCTCTCATTTGGCCTATAAATAGAGGCCTTGTGCTAGCTTGAGAATCATTCTATCTTATGGTAAAATATAGTGTGAGTGTGTATAAAAGTTCTAAGTTCCAATATATTTTTCATTTTCCAAATTATGAGTGATGTTTTTAGTGTTGATCAAAAGTAAGTTCATGGAAAGCTAAATCTATTATGTCAAGGTGAAGAGGATGAATTCTTGGTGAAGTAAGATTGTTTATATTTTGTATATTCTTTCTTTATTTCTTTTCATTTTGCTAATTTCTTTTTATTGTAGGTATAAAAATGAATTATTTGTTGTTATCAATTTACATCAAATGCTTGATACCATTGAAGTGGTTATCTTGATTTGTTGTTTAATTTTGATACAATAAATATTTCATCAATTATTATTGTTATATTATACATATATATATATATATATATATATAATTATAGCATATATTTTATTTAGACGATAGCGTGGTTCTGCCGGTTGTTCTAAATTAAATATTATGATTTAATACTAATATCTAACAATCTAACATTTACTTTATCGCAACTAACTTTTACTTTCCGCATCTAACATTTACTTTATCGCAACTAACTTTTACTTTCCGCATCTAACATTTACTTTATCGCAACTAACTTTTACTTTCCGCATCTAACTTTTACTTTCCCGCAACTAACTTATTAAATCATATATTTCATTTAGGCAATAGCGTGGCTCTGCCGGTTGTTCTAAATGAAATATAATGATTTAATTTAACATTTATTTTATGCAGTTATATATTTATATAGTTATATATATAATCATAGGTACCATATATAAAATATCAGTGAATTCGGTATTTTCTATAGTGGGAACTATATTATATTAGGTGTGTGTTTTGATATTTTTATTTTCTTGGAACCATTATTTATGGTGGTTTCCTTTGTTTTACTTTTAGTTAAACAATATTGCATAAACCAAGAATAAATCTTCGAGCCTTGACAAAATTTATAATTTGTAAACTTCGTTCTTGCATTTAGTAATATATAAATTAATAAATTTAAACTTAAAATAACCTCTCTGTGGATCGATCTCATACTTACGAAATATATTATTTGCAGACAACCTACACTTGGGTGAATTATAATTTAAGTAGTAGCAGTTTAGTATGGGCTATACTTTTAAAATTTATTATTTTTTAGGTTTGGTAAAATGTTATACGATTTGACGTTTTGAACTATTCGTTGGATTTTTCAAATACAAGTTGGTTGGTTTATTTTTAAATGGTGCAAAAATATTTTATAAAAATATTTTTATGTATGGTTAAGGGTTCGGCCGTTTCATGTTAAGTTTTTTAAAAAATAAAATTTCAAGTAATTTTAAAGCAATAAGTTAAGCAGACGTTTCAAAAACGTGAGATGGCTCAAAGGGAAACTAGCTAGGGTTCGGTTTCTTGAAGTTGAAGGGTTAATGGGTCGAACCATGGTCCATGGGGGTCGGTTCATGGTTCACGAGGGAAATTTAGGTATGAAGAGTTCATGATAAAAGTTTGTGATTAAAATATTAAAGTTTGAATTAATCCGAGAATTTAGGCTAAGGCTCCGTGGACGGGTAATGCTGTCGTTGATATCCCCGTCGCCCGATACCGCAGTTATATGTAGATGGATCCATGAAATAGAGCTGATACGAAAGTCACAACTAATGAACTGAATTCAATTAAAAGAAAATATATACGTATATGATGATATGATGAGACATGTTTTGACACGGTATGATTTACACGGCATGTTTACGTTTACGCTTTTCAGTCCATGAAATGTATGTTGATTATAATATTTTTCACTGTTGCATGTTATGTATATGTACTTGATATATCGATGCAGGTGTGTGGAGTCTTTAGACTCATTAGGTGTGAATGATGCAAGCGAGCATGTTGATGAAGAGGCTGGAGGTGCTGAAGTCTGAAACGGCAGGGCTAGATGTGCGCACATGAACCCGAGGACCATATTTTCTGCACATCACGTTTTATGAGTTTAGAGTGGACATGAACATTTTATTACGCTTGGTTTTGATATGTTGTTAGTTATCATGATTTTTACTTGATTTATTGCTACGTACATTTCTGATGGCCGAGTTGTCAAATTTTAAACTGCAGTATTTTATTTATTATTTGATTACGATTATTTTTAAAATGCGTATTTTTCAGCAGTATTGTATGCATGAATAATTTTAAGAATTTCGAAAAAATGAGTTTGTCAAAAAAAAAATATTTTTGTAGCATTTTTTAAGTAGTAGATTTTTCAGTTGGTATCAGAGCAAGGGTTCTATATAGGGTTGTGCCACCGCCAGCTTCTGCATCTCAGTTTTCAAGCCTCAAGTCTATAAGCTTTTATGTTTTATACGTTTTAAATGTTTTAATGCTATCACCTCCATGATTACATGATTTATGATTTACAGTACATGTTTAGCTGCTTTCAAGATTTAAGGATTGAAACGTTTTGAAAACTAGATTAAACTGCATGATGTGTTACGTTTAGAATTTGGACTGTATTTAGATATCATGTCTCCCAGAAGTGCCCCCAGTACAGATCGATAGGATGATATTCCTGGAGGCGGCATAGGCCCTCCACCACCCCCATCGCCAGGGGACGCAACTACTGGTGTACTGGAGGGTATCGCTAGGCTTATGGAGCAGGCTCAGCAGGCTCTCCGACCTCAGACTGATATATATGCACAGTTCAGACGGCTCAATCCAAAGGAGTTAGGGGGTACCACTGATCCTTTTTTAGCAGAGGGATTGATCCGCTTGTTGGAACTCTATTTTCAGTACTTACAGATGAGGGTTGGCGACCGGGTCAGGTGCACCACTTATATGCTGAGAGATGACGCATCCCTTTGGTGGGAGGGAGCCGCTCATGGAGTGGACTTAGCTACCCTCACCTGGGATCGGTTAAAGGAGATCTTTTATAACACGTACTTTCCAGCAGATGTAAGGGGCCGCCTGACGAGAGAGTTCATGAGTCTCCGACAGGGAGACTCATATATGGTAGAGTTATCCGGAAGTTTGACATGGGTTGTCATTTTGTGTCCCTCATTGCTAGTGATGTCGCCCAGAAGCTGAGACATTTCATGAATGATCTAATACCCACTTTGCGCTGGGATGTGATGCTTATGAGGCAGGCGATTTATGACGAGCCCATCAGTTGTGCCTTCCAGGCTAAGCAGGCCCTCTGAGATATTGATTTTGAGATGCAGCGGAAGCGGCATCAGGCCCAGTCCATCTCCCAGACACAGAAAAAGCAATTTGCAGAGCCGCTGAGGCAACAGGGGCAGCAGAAGCCCTAAGGACAGTTTCAGAGGCCTGGACAGCAGAGACCACCTCAGGTGCCATGGTCACCAAAGCGAGAGGACCGTCGGCCGTGTAAACAGTGCAATCGGTTCCACTTCGGTAAGTGCATGTGGGGGACATTCAAGTGTTTCATTTGTGGGCAAGAGATTCAAAAAGCAGCAGACTACCCTAGGAAAAAGGGCCCCATTACTAGCAAAGTGTATGTGATGCATGCCGAGGAGGCTGAGGCGGAGCCCGACTCTACTTTGATCACCGGTAACTTTTATGCTTAAGTTTTATGTATTTACTGCTTTGATTGCATTGTATAATTTAATTATTATGGGAATTAGTTTGTGGGATTAATAACATAGAGTAAATTAGGATGCATGCTCTACTCAGTCAGATTTAAGGATCGAATTGCATGATTGGAGAATTTTGAGGACATAATTGCAAAACTCAAAATTTTAAGGGAAGATTTTCGAATTTTCTGAATTGATGGGATTTAATACTCAGTTTTCGAGAATTTTACGATTTTATGGGGCTAAAATTCGAAATTTATGGGGCCAAGTTGCAAATTTCAAAAATTGTAGGGCCAAAAGTGTAAGTTTCGAAAACTTTAAGGGCCACATTGCAAATACCGAAATTTTTGAGGATTAAATTCGAAACTTTTGAAGAATACTTGGATTAAATTAGTAATTTTTTGAGGATTTTGGGATAATTGCTGGTAGAAAATTTCTAAGTTTCAACGCGAACAGATTTGATGGTATGTTTTGTCGTAGGAAGGATATATATTTCAGGTGTAGCCACGCATGCGTTGCTAGATTTCGGAGTTACACATTCGTTTATATCCAAGACTGTAAGGTTCAAAAATAAGATGATGTAATTCAACTGTATTCAAATCTAGGGAAAATGGAAAACGGCTAATTAAATGATTTTAATTGCTTAACTTAATTATGTTAGATATGTTTATATGGTTAGGAGTGAGATTTCTATTTGAATGCTTAAAACTGTATTTTTAAAGGTTATTCGAGATGCGATCGAGGAAAGGAGACCGATGACTGAAAAATGGAAAATATTCTTATTAAATAATTGTTTTTAATTATTTAAAATAAGGTTGATTATTTATGATATTTTTAAGAATAAGAAGTTTTAAGGTGATTTTATACGCCGAGTCGTAAATTTTAACGATATTCGATTTTCGACAAAAATATGAACTTTTTGAGAACTCGGCTAATATTTTCACGAACTTTTCGAAACGAAATATTTTAAATATGCATTAATGAGCTTAATGTGCCTATTGTACCATGCTAATGGGCCTAGACTTGTACACTTAATAATTATCAAATAAATAAGCACAAACCCTCCTCATTATTTTGAAAAAAACACATGCACCTTCCCCTCATTTGCAAGGACTCTCCCCTCCCCTCACAAACACACACTCACACACAAGATTTTTGAAGGAGAAGCATCGATTTTTCAAAGGATTTTCAGCCTAGGAGTTCTACTTCGTCGTTCTTCGCATCGTTTATTTGTTTTCGAGCGTAATTTACCCAAATGCATGCCATAAACCTTCATTTCTCATCTATCACACCCTATTACGTGTTTGATTATCGTTTGCATGAAAAACATGTTTTTCTTAAGATTATTTTCGTTTTTATGCTTGTGGTGTTATTAAATTATGTTTTCATGATTAAAAATCTCATGTTGTTATTGCATGAAGGGGCTGTCATGTTAGGGTGGCTTAAGGACACGCTTTTCCAGCATGTTAGGAGTCACACAAGTCATGGTTAAAGGCTGCACATGAACTGGAATAGGCTTGATCGAATTATTTCTTGATTTGTGTCCAAGGGTTTGGTTGTAGGGGAAACCATTGCATGGCTTGTCCAGGGCTTGACCAGGGCTGGGCCTAGACGTGGTTGGGTGTGTGGAGGAGTCCTAGCCACGCTAGGACTCAAGCACGGCGGCTAGGGAAGAGTCCAAGCAAGCTAGGACTCTTCCCAAGCCAATCGAGAATAATAATGAGGGCAGGGGGGATCGCGGCTTGGCTAGGGGTCTGAGCTAGGTCATTTAGGGTCGTGAGAGGGTCCAGAGGGTGAGGGTTCCGTGATGGGTCGAGAGTAGGAGTCCTAGTGCGATAGGAGTCCTAGGCGCATACAAGAGGGAACTCGCGCATGCTCTTGTTTTCATGCAGGAGGTTGCAGTGGGATAGGGGCTGGTTCAAGGGGTCATGGCTGGTCAGTAGGGTCCATAGGTGGTCTGGGATGAGTTTGGCTCGGGCTCGGCTCGAAGAAAACGTGATATGGCTCAAGGGGTAAACCTAGGGTTCGATTTTGGTGTTTTATTGGCTAAAGGGTCGAACCATGGTCCAAGGGGGTCGAATCGTTGTTCACGAGGATAGTATAAGTATAAAAAGTCTATGTTTAAAATTTGAGAATTTAATAATAAAGTTTGAAATTAATTCGGTATTAAAACGCTCTACGAATTAATAATTACGAAATAAATAGAAAACCATGAATTTAAGCAAAATAAAAATATAAGAAATTTAATTTAAACTTAAATAATTATTTGGGATGATCTAGAGTCAATGAATGTAAGAAAAAGTCAAAATCACGAAATTTTAAGTCTAGGGGTAAAACGGTAATTTTACACCTGAAAAATAGTAAACGTCCTGGAAGTGCCCTGAATGTTGTAAAATATGATATTATGCTTATTTTAAAATGTTTACGGAACTTTATGATGAAACATTAACGTTAAAAGACATGTTGCATGTTTGGTTTAAAAGAAAAATGATTTATGCAAGCTGAATTTTTATAAAATGATGAAAATATGAAATGTTGAAGAAAGTGAAGTAATTGTGACTAATACGATCATACGATGATTATGATGATACGATGATATGTAAGGCCAAGGCTCAGTTGACGGGTGAGAGTGTCGCTGATGTCCCCGTCGTCCAGTACTGTGGTTACACGTAGATGAATCCATCGACCTTCAACTAGTACGAAAGTCACAATTAACGATCTGAATTCAAAGAAAAGGAAAACATATATGTATATGATAATGTATATAATGAAAGGAAAAAAGTTTATGTTTATGCATGTTCATGAAATGTTATGTTAATTAAAAATATTTTCACTGTTGCATGTGATTGTATATGTATTACTCGTTATCATGGTTATGGTTTGCTGAGTCAATGGACTCACTAGGTGTGATCGATGCAGGTGAGCATGATATTGATGTTGTTGAGGGATTTGATGGTTGATCTTACTTAACTGAAGGTGCACATAACCCGAGAACCAGCGCTAGTTTTTCGTATTTATATTAAGTTTATGATTTAAGTTGACGTTAAAGATTTTTACAACTTTTATAATGCTTTTGAGAGGTTTTTGAGATGATGTTAGAGTTAGTATATTTTTGAAATATTGATAGTTTAGGTTGATTGACGATTTATGATTTACGATTTTACTTTTTGAATTGAGTTCTTGTGGATTTTCAATTAATAGTTGGTTGTTATATTTTTAAATGGTGTAAGGTTATTTTAAAAATATATATTTTAAAAATATATACATATATGTATGGATGTGTTCGGCCGAAATAATATAAAGAAAAAAGAAAAAAAAATTCTAGTACTTTTTAAGAAAAAAGAGTTGTGGACATTTCAGAGACATTTATCTAGCGACTAGGAATCATACCAGTGGCGATGGATTCGGGATTCAGAGTATCGATTCCATCCGGGGATCAGATGTTCACTTCTCAGATTGTGAGGGGATTGGATCTTCGGTTACAGAGGAATGCGGTACATGCAGATTTGATTGTGCTACCGTTGCCCGAGTTCGACATTATTTTGGGCATGGACTGGCTTTCTTCTAATGGAGATGTCATAGATTTTCGATGGAGGTCAGTATCCGTCCGACCGCCCAGCGGTAAGCTGTTTATTTTTTAGGCAGTCCAGCAGAAGCCGCACATCATTTCCTGCATGTGTGCGAGGAAGCTCATGAAGAGAGGCTACCAGGAATTTTTGGCCAGTATTGTGACAGTGTCAGAGCCAGTCAGTCAGAGGCTAGAGGACGTCGATGTGGTCAGAGATTTCCCCAGTGTTTTCCCTTAAAATGTTTCGAGCATTCCACCGGATAGAGAGGTGAACTTCTCTATCGAGCTCATGGCAGGTGCCGTGCCTATTTCTAAGGCACCATATCGTCTAGCACCTGCAGAGATGAAAGGTCATATACAAGACTTACTAGATAAGGGTTTCATTAGCCCTAGCTTTCCTGTAAGGTCCAGGAAATTCAATCTTCGTAACCTGAAGCATGCAATCTAGGGTTTTATTTTAAATTATGTATTTATTGATTTTTATGTGTTTAATGCATAATTAAGGCATGAGTAGGATTTTTGTCGTGTTTATTTTAAAGTTTCACGCATTAAGATTTTAAGTTGCATTTCACGCTCGAGCGAGGAACGGAGACCGCAGATTATATGGAAAAATATTTTTTTATTGGATGATTAATTTTAATTAATCATTATGAATTGTTTTTAAGGGTGTTTTCGAAAATTTTGCTTTGGTGGGTATTTTTACTTGCCTGGTCATATTTTTAGTCGGTATGCAAATTTTATTGAATCGAGAGACTTTTTGAGGGTTCGGGCAATATTTTCAAAAACTTACATAAACGAAGTATTTTCGAGGGTGTTTTTGGGCTTTTTGGGTTGGTTTTATTGCTTAATGGGCTCAAGACCCCTTTTTAAACCTTTTTGGGTTGGTTTTATTGCTTAATGGGCTCAATAACCCTTTATAAACCTTTTAAAATATAATTAATGGCCCATTAAGCAATAAAACCATTTTGCCCCTGGAAACCCGAATTGACCATTTTACCCCTGGACCTCTAAATTTCGACCCGAAGCTTACCAAACTCCTTAAAACATCCCAAAAATTATTTAAAAGTATTTATTAGACGTAAACTCGAGACCGATTCAAAAATTTAATCGATTCGATTTAAAACTTGAACTGAGGTCCCGGTTTTAACCCGAATCGACCCGAAACTTAACCAAATCTTTCCCAACTCAAATCTTGTCTTAAATCTATTGATATGATGTTATATGTTATGGAAATGATTATGCTTTGACAGATTATGATTATGCATACGATTTTATAAGATCATGAAATGTATCTTAGTACAATACTTTTCACTGTTGCATGTGATGTATATGTATTCGATATAACGTTACAGGTGTGTTGAGTCTTTAGACTTACTAGGTGTGATTGATACAGGTGAGCATATTCTGAGTAGGCAGGGCTGGATGTGCGCACACGAACCGAGGACCTTATTTTTCTTCACATCACGTTTTTAGGAGTTTTTGTGTAGACATGTTCGGTTTTGTGAGTTGGTTATGATATGTTGATGATTTCAAGATTTTTACTCGTTTTAGGTTTACACACATGATTGTTGGCCGGGTTGGCAAATTTTAAACTGCATCATTTTATTGGTCGATTGTTTACGGTTATTTTTAAAAGGTGTATTTTCTAGTAGTCCTGCATGCATGAATATAAATGGGATTTTTGAGTTTTAGATTTTTTTTTAAAAAAAATAAAAAAATTAGTAGCATTTTTTTAGCAGGAGATGTTTCATTTTCTCCATGGAGTGTGCCGATACTGTTTGTTAAGAAGAAGGATGGTAGCATGCGGCTCTGAATTGATTACTGAGAGCTGAACAGAGTCACGATCAAGAACAAGTATCCACTGCCTAGGATCGAGGATTTATTTGATTAGCTTCAGGAAGAGTCAGTATTCTCGAAGATAGATCTCCGATCCGGATACCACTAGCTGAAGGTGAGAGAGCCTGACGTGCATAAGACAGCATTCAGGACGCGTTATGGGCACTATGAGTTTATGGTGATGCCCTTCAGTCTGAAGAACGCGCCAGCGATCTTAATGGATCTCATGAATCACATGTTTTAGCCATGTTCGTCATAGTTTTTATAGATGACGTACTGATTTATTCGAGGAGCAGTGAGGAGCACAGTCAGCATCTGAAGACCGTACTGCAGACTTTATAGTGCAGACTGTTGTATGCCAAGTTCAGTAAGTGCGAGTTCTGGCTTGAAAAAGTGGCATTCTTTGGTCACATTGTATCTCGGGATGGTATAGATTCTACCCCAGTAAAGTTGAGGCAGTCAGAGATTGGCCAGTGCCTAAGAGCGTGACAGAGATCCGTAGCTTCTTGGGATTGGCTGGTTATTACATGAAGTTTATTCAGGGTTTCTCTTCTATTGCGGTGCCTATGACCCCCTGACAAAGACGAAAGCCAAGTTTATCTGGGGATCTCAGTGCCAGGAGAACTTTGACAGGTTGAAGCAGGCGTAGAGGCGTTGACCACTGCACCACTTCTAGCTATGCCATCAGGGTAAGGAGAGTTCGTGGATTATACAGATGCTTCGAAGCTTGGTTTTTTAGCACAATTATGATGCAGCATGACAGAGTTATAGCTTATGCGTCCTGACAGTTGAAGGTCCATGAGAAGAATTATCCGATTCATGACCTCGAGCTAACAGCAATGGTTTTTTCCCTGAATATTTGGAGGCATTATCTGTATGGGGAGAAGTGCATGATTTTCACTAATTACAAGAGCCTGAAGTACTTTTTCACACAGAAATAGCTGAACATGAGACAACGGAGGTGGCTAAAGCCAGTGAAGGATTACGAGTGTGACATTAGTTACCATCCGGGTAAGGCTAATATAGTTGCAGATGTCTTGAGCAGGAAAACTGTAGTGATTGCTCAGTTATCAGTACAAAGACTGTTACAGGTAGAGATTCAACAGTTTGAGCTTGCATTTTATGCCAAGGCAGTGCCCCTAATCTTCCTACCCTAACAACCGACATTGAGAGATAGAATTCCGGCAGGACAGACTTCAGACGAGCAGCTACTAAAGTGGAGACTGAGGGATGAGGCGAAGGGCCGGAGACTGTATACAGTTGTGGATGGCATAGTCAAATATCGTGACTGACTGTGGGTTCCTAGCAGTGATTCCCTAAGAGCAGATATCTTGAGCGAGGACCACAGCACCCTGTAATCCATCCATCTAGGGAGTACGAAGATGTATAAGAATCTTCAATCTCTTTATTGGTGGCCGGGCTTGAAGGGAGATATTCTGCGTTTCGTCTCCGAGTGTTTGACATGTCAGCAGGTTAAGGCCAAGCATCAAAGACCTGCAGGGAAGCTGAGACCACTCCCTATTCCCGAGTGAAAATGTGACAATATTACCATGGATTTCGTGACAGGCTTCCGAGGAAGACTAGAGGATATAATGCCATTTTGGTGATCGTTGATCGGCTCACTAAATCAGCACATTTTCTAACGATCAGGAAGATTTTCACCATGACTCAGTACGCAGAGATGTACATCAGAGAGATAGTTCAGACTGCATGGGATTCCAGTGTCCATCATGTCCGACAGGGATCCAAAATTCACGTCTGCATTCTGGAAGATCTGCATAAGGCATTGGGTACTAAGCTGCTATCTAGTACTGAATTCCATCCTCAGACTGATGGGCAGTCAGAGAGGGTTATTCAGATTTTAGAAGACCTACTCAGAGCTTGCATGATCGACTTTCAGGACAGTTGAGAGCCGAAGTTACCTCTTGTGGAGTTCATGTACAACAACAGTTTTCAGGAATCGATCGGTATGGCTCCCAATGAGGCATTGTACGGGAGGGAGTGTAGGTCTCCAGTGTATTGGGATGAGGTAGGAGAGAGAACAAAGTTGGGACCGGATATCGTCAGTCAGACTGCATAGTTAATGGTCATGATCTAAGACAAGATGAAGACCGCTCAGAGCCGGCAGAAGAGCTACGTAGATCAGTGGCACAGAGATCTTGAGTTTGCCGTAGGGGATCATGTGTTCGTGAAGGTCACACCAATGAAGGGTGTGATGAGATTTGGGAAGAAGGTCAAGCTTAGTCCGAGATACATAGGGCCGTTTGAGATTCTGGAGAGAGTTGGGCTACTCGCACATAGAGTTGCATTACCGCCGAATCTGGCGAGAGTTCATAATGTGTTACATGTCTCCATGCTGCGGAAGTATATGTCAAATCATTCGCATGTGCTAAACTATGAGCCACTTCAGCTGACACCGAACCTATCCTTTGAGGAGAGACCCGCTTAGATTTTGGACAGACAGGAGAAATGGCTCTGGAACAAGGCGATCCACATCGTCAAAGTCAAGTGGCTGAATCACTCCGAGGTGGAGGCTACTTGGGAGACGGAGACCGAGATGAGGAGTCGCTACCCGGAGTTATTCGGTATGTTAAAAGTTCGAGGACGAAATTCAATTTAAGGGGGGGGGGGGGGGG